>NC_135670.1:21169134-21425814 GCF_964188315.1 Podarcis muralis | reverse complement strand
CCAGCCCCAGGCTTCAGCTACATTGGCAAAGAAAAAACACTTTATTTGCATTATAACACTGTGACACCAGATGGCGCTGTGGGGTTCCGTTTTTGCCAACCCGGTTTCTCATACAAAGTTTGCAACACGCTTCTTTGATGTGTCTAGATGCAGCCCTAGTTCAAGGTGCTCACATTGTTAGTGTTCAAAGCCCCAAACCACTCAGGTCCCTAACATTTGAAAGACCCCTTCCTTCCCTTACAGACCCTCTCAAGTGCTGAGTTCAGCATTTCTCTAATGAAAACAGGGACGTCCCACTGCATAATGATAATTTACTATTTATACCCCACCCCTCTGACTGGGTTGCCCCAGCCGCTCTGGGCAGCTTCCAACATACAGTGGTACCTCGGGTTACAAACGCTTCAGGTTACAAACTCCGCTAACCCGGAAGTAGTTGCTCTGGGTTGCAAACTTTGCCCCAGGATGAGAACGGAAATTGTGCGCCGGCCGTGTGGCAGCAGCGGGAGGCCCCATTAGCAAAAATGCGCCTCAGGTTAAGAACGGTTTTGGGTTAAGAATGGACCTCCAGAACGAATTAAGTTCGTAGCCCAAGGTACCACTGTACATTAAAACATAATAATACATTAAACATTTAAAAAACCCTGTCCCTATACAGGATTGCCTTCAGACGACTTGGGGGTTGGATAACTCCATACCCTCCAACATTTCTCCAATACAAATAGGGACATCCTAAGGAAAAGTGAGACATTTCTGGATCAGATCAGAAATTGGGGATGGCTTCTGTAAACCAGGGACGTCCCTGGAAAATAGGGACACTTGGAGGGTCTGTTAGGGTGAAGAGCAATGTGCGTTTATATGTGTGTGCTTAAAGCACCTTACAATGACAGAAATAAGATGGGACCAAAAATATACATTTCAAGTGTCAAAGTGTCAAAGTGTCTTCAGCAATAGCTAAAATGTCTGTTTTCCCTAATATTTGCGTTCATGTGCACACTTTGTTCTCAAAGGGTGTGATGCGCTACACTGGTGTGGCAGGAGAGGAGAGCAAGTGTAGCTGGAAGATTCAAGGACAGTGAAAGAAACATTTAAACATTTCAGTGTAGTATAATATAGTATACACCCCCCCACTCACCCCCCCCACACCGTACTTTCCCATGTATTAAACGAGGATTTTTTATTTTAAAATTTAAGTTAAAAATTGGGGGTCGTCTTATACATGGATAGGACATAGGGAGGACGTGGGATTGGTTGCTGCTGCAAGCCGGAGATTGTCAGTGGCTATTGGCCGTGTTATTGTTTGCGGCGGCAAGGGCTGGTGTTGACTGGCTGTCGCTGCGTCAGGTGGGCGGGTGATTGGTGGCTTCTGCTGGCGAGGGGACAGATGACAGGCTGGTTTTGAGACGTGTGCGAGTGGCAGCTTTGATCATGCGTGTGAGCGTTTTTCGGCAAACCCCCCCCCCAAAAGCACAACAACTCTGGGCAATCTCCCCCCATTTTCTTAAATCTGAGTCCCCCAAAATAGGAGGCGTCTATTACATGGGGGCGTGTTATACACGAAAAAATATGGTGTGTGTATTTGTACACACACACACACACACACACACACAACCAGAAAGAGTATCCACGCCTCTCTTCAAGAGCGTTGGCTATTCTCCTGCAGTTTTGTTGTTGTCAAAAGGGATTTTAAGCTCTGAAAGAGCAGAAAAGAGAAAGGCTTCTTGTGTTAATGAGGAGATGAGAGTGTATCTGTCTCCAGTTAGACCTAATATAAATGAGATTAACTGGGAAAAGCAAATTCACGCCTCCCATTGAGTTTTTATAGATACTTAAGGTACATGTGTAAGAGGCTCGCTTATAATTACATTTTGGGAACGATTCATGTTCTTCGTTGTTGTATACTTTCCGGAAGTCCCATGAGTACATTATAAAGTAGTTGTGTTCTGTGTTATAAAGCCAGCACTGCTAGTTGTTGTTTCGTTTGGTTTTCTGATATACCGTATTTTTTGCTCTATAAGACTCACTTTTTCCCTCCTAAAAAGTAAGGGGAAATGTGTGTGCGTCTTATGGAGCGAATGCAGGCTGCGCAGCTATCCCAGAAGCCAGAACAGCAAGAGGGATTGCTGCTTTCACTGCGCAGCGATCCCTCTTGCTGTTCTGGCTTCTGAGATTCAGAATATTTTTTTTCTTGTTTTCCTCCTCCAAAAACTAGGTGTGTCTTATGGTCTGGTGTATGTTATAGAGCAAAAAATATGGTATTTCTTATCAATAAAAAAAATCGGTGTGGCACAAGCAAACTTTTGTTCTGAAAGTGTGACCCAGAGAGATAGAAAAGAGAGAGAGAACCACTGCCCTAGTTACAGTGTATGCAATTTTGTACACATTACTTGAGAACTGAATTTCAAAATTCAGGGAAGTTTGAATTTTGTTGTTTCGTTTTGCCTACTGCTCCCCCAATCCAGTTCAAGCCCTAATCCACTGCACTCTGATCCAGGATGATCCAGGGTAACCCTGACCTAAATCAGAGCCCCAAACTGAACCAGGAGCCTTGCACAGTCGTTAATTAAGGTTTAAAATTCTAATAAAACCTGTGGGCGGGAGGTGGAGAGAAACAAGAGACTCACACAGGCTTCCTGCCTTCATCTCCTTCTCCCCACTGTTTTGCCAGCCCCATGTTGCCCCCAGGTAGCTCCGAGCCAACCCACGGCAATTCAGGTCTGCTTCAACCTGCTTTAAGTCAAACCAAATTGGCCCATTTCAGTTCAGGATCTGGGATTCAGCCAGAGTGCCGGTGCACAGCCCTAGGTGAATATTATGTAAACAGCGACACTGAATCTGCTACCAGATGCAGATAAGAAGGGTGGCTCTTGGTGATGTCAAAGATCAAGGGGCAAAAGGACCAAATTCTCTGCCAGGGAGAATTTGGATGGGTGAGTTTGAGGGATCTGAGTTGAAGAAAACTCAGGAGACAACAGTAGCGGAGGTGGTCCATGCAGTGCTTTCCAAATGAGCCCGCCTTCCTATTTACTTAATGAAATTTCTATTTACATTTATTTCTATTTATTTAAATTGATGCGCTGTCCCAGCGGTTCTGCCAGCCCCCTGGCTCATGCACTGGTGCGAATATTATTATTGTTTATCCCCATCAATATTTATCCACAGTCAGATTGTTTTGACTGCAACTCTGCGCTTTAATTAGCAAGCGCGCCTTCTCGGGCTTGTTTCTTTGCTACTGTCTTCATGCATTATTGTCATAATTACTTTTAATTACGGCCCGTCCTCCGCCGCCGCCGGCTGTTGCGTTCGGCGCTGGGTCGTAAGGGAAGCACTCCAAACCCACACGTCTGCTTAGAAGAGAGACGGAAAGCAAGAAATCTTCCTTTTGCCAGGCATCTACTCCCTGTTTAGAGCTGTGAGATGATGGGCTGGCAGCTAATATTAAACATTGGGTTTGAAACACAGTATTGTAGTCTGCCTTTCTTCTAGTGCTCAAGACTGTTCACAATACAAACAAACAAACCATAGGTAAAGGAACCTTCTTCAGCCCAAGAGTCACATTCCTTCTGGGACAACCTTCCATGGATCACATGCCAGCAGTGGGTGGGTCCAGAGGCCTGCAGATAGTGTGAGTATCAGTGGTGCTGTTATGGTTACCATGTTGAACTAGGACCAGGGAGACCAGGGTTCAAACCATCACTTGGCCATGGAGTTCCTTGTGTGTCATGGCCTGTCAGCCTGACCAACCCTGGAAGTAGTGTCTGGTCAGAAATGGGGGGGGAAATGTCCTGGAAAATCCAGATGTATGGCAAGCCATGTTGGCCGTGTTGCTTTTCCCTGATATTCCTAAAATATATCAAAAACTGGGGGGGGGGGGAATGGGAGTGGGTTGCAAAGAAATCTCAGCAACTTTGGGCAAAACTAGAAAAAGCTCAACAACTTTGTTGTTGTTGTTTAGTTGTTTAGTCGTGTCCGACTCTTCATGACCCCATGGACCAGAGCACGCCAGGCACTCCTGTCTTCCACTGCCTCCCGCAGTTTGGTCAAACTCATGCTGGTAGCTTTGAGAACACTATCCAACCATCTTGTCCTCTGACATCCCCTTCTCCTTGTCTTTCCAACATCAGGGTCTTTTCCAGGGAGTCTTCTCTTCTCATGAGGTGGCCAAAGTATTGGAGTCTCAGCTTCAGGATCTGTCCTTCCAGTGAGCACTCAGGGCTGATTTCCTTAAGAATGGATAGGTTTGATCTTCTTGCAGTCCATGGGACTCTCAAGAGTCTCCTCCAGCACCATAATTCAAAAGCATCAATTCTTCGGCAATCAGCTTTCTTTATGGTCCAGCTCTCACTTCCATACATCACTAATGGGAAAACCATGGCTTTAACTATATGGACCTTTGTTGGCAAGGGGATGTCTCTGCTTTTTAAGATGCTGTCTAGGTTTACCCCACCCAAAAAAACACATCTTAAAAAAACCAACACATCTCACCCCACCCCAAAAACCACATCTCAACTACTTTGCCCCCCCAAAAAAGAAAAAGAAAAGAAAAGAATGCTCAACAACTTTCGTGTCCTGATGCTCACTTTTTGAAATATGGCAACGCTAGCAGGTGAAGGCTGTGTCCTTGGAAATGAAATACACTCTCCCACACACTTTAAAGACTAAAACCACCTCCCTGAATTGGACCTGGAAGCAAATCGCCAACCAGTGCATCCACTGCTTTTGTGGTGAAATATAACCTTGCCCTGTATGTTCTTCCTTCATTCCATACTAGCGGCAGCTTCCAAGCAGTCTCCAAGGGCAGCCCTACTTGAAGTGCATTGCAGTGGTCAATCCGAGACGATGAAAGTGGCCGCTAGGAACGTGCAGGAGATATTGTCTCGGCCTCAGACTGAAAGGAGAAGGAGCTGCTCTGAGCTAGCATTGTTTTTCGAAGCATCCCAGGATCTAGGAGCACCCTTAAACGCTATGGGCCTGCTCCAGTTTGGAAGAAGTTACCACCCTGTATTGTGAACCAAGAAAGGATCGATGGGCCAGCCAATCCCCTCCCAAGAAAGCCAAAGGCACAGGTGGCAGTCTCCATGTGCTGACAATAGCCTTTCTATGGGTGATCTTGGGGGAACGGCAAAGTCCCATCCAGGGACATTTTCCGCCTGCCTCTTTGGGTTTTCCTTTCCTTTTCCTTTGGTTCTTGATGAATTGCAGTGGCCAAACCACCCCAGGAGATGTTTTCAGGAAGATGGAATCTCATAAATCAAAACTCTGTGCAATTCCACCCCCAGTTCCTAAAAAAGAAAAAAGGCACTCCCAAGAAGTGTTGGGGGCTGCTGAACCCTATTACTCGAACTCCATTAATTATAAGGCAGTCAGCCGAACATAGTCTGGACCATTTTTTATCTTAAGTCTCAAAACTGATTACTTTCCGCCTTCCGCCACCCCTTCACCTTCGAAAGAATAAAGCAACACCAGACTTAGAAAAGGGAAAGAGTTGCCAAGGGGGGAAAGCTCAGGCTGAGCACAGATCTTCATGATCGGGTGAAAGCATGTGACAAAGTCTTTTGGGACTGTACCATTTCAGAATGCAGGAGGGGGACGGGGACGAGATTCCAGGTTTGATTGCTTCCCTCCACCCCTGTGTCAAAAACTCATTATATATGGAAAACTAGGGTGTCAGGAGGACAGCTAGGCACAGGAACTTTAACCCCTGAATTGCTAGCTTTCAAACGGCAGGGTACTTTTTGATGTGGGGGGAGTGGTGTAGCAGCAATTTGAGAAGTGCAGCCTTCATGATAGTCACAGCAAACATCTGCTTCTAATATATTACAATATTCTAAGATGATACAATAATTATTTAATAATAATAATAATAATAATAATAATAATAGATGTGTTGCAATGTTCAGTGCAGATACTGAGGTGTTGCCTTTCAGCTAGATCTTCTATTTTCTACGTGTGGAATATTATTATTATTATTATTATTAATTAATTAATTTATACCCCTCCCATTGGTTTCCCCAGCCACTCTGGGCAGCTCCCAACAGAATAATAGTAATAATAATAATAATAGCGATAAAAGATTAAACATTAAAAACTTCCCTAAACAGGGCTGCCTTCAGGTGTCTTCTAAGTCAGATAGTTGTTTATCTCCTTGACATCTGATGGGAGAGCGTTCCACAGGGCTGGCGCCACTACCTAGAAGGCATACATGGGCAAATGATACAGAGTGCGCCAATATCTTATATTGGAGGGACTTAAATTGTATTTTCCATGACGTTCCATTGTACGAAACAGAACTTGCACACCATTCTCTTGAAACCGAAGTGCCTTGTGCTTTTCGGTGTTCCTAAATGCTTAGCTTTGGAGCATACAGAACGACTCAGTGTTCTTCCGGTGTACCTTCTCCAGAGTGACCCTCGGAGCCGATCCTCAATGGCTGACTCACCTCTTTTCAACCTGATTGGCACCAGTCAGCACAAAGGGTGGGAAGATTTCTTCTCAGTGGCTAAAAAACCCCTCTTCCTTGGTTATTGGGCAGCTCTAAGATGCTGGAGAAAGGGGCCCTGCTGCAGAAATAGTAGCAGGTATTTGACACCCCCCACTGACCCCATACCACTATACCATCGCATAGGGAAGAAGGAATTGCAGACTCTCAGTCCTCTGCCTGTAACCTGAAAGGAACTACTCAAGGGTAACTATATGTTCAGCCTACACGTCTTCAGAATCTGTAGCTTCACAATAAACAAGTCTTGGTTTCCTCAGTTTTCGACCAACACTGCAACCCAGGGCTTGCCAGAATTGTCATTATTATTAATAATTAAATTTGTATTCTTTTCCTTCATACATGTTCGATCCTTGTATGGGATGGCTGCATATTCCTGCACTGCAAGGAGTTGGGTTAAATGATCCTTAGGAACCCTTCCAACTTTACAATTCTATGATTCTACCTCAGGGCATTTCCCAGCACGGCACTTGTGACTCTCAAGGCACACTTGAGGTCTTCCCTTGGTGCCCACAAAGTCTTCAGTCCTCCTCCCTGCTCACTGCCCACTTGGTGGTGAGGTGGTCAGGGTAGTTAACCTTTGAAAGGTCCATTGAGCTGAAGAAGGAAGTTGAAAGAGTGCCGCTCTTTCCCACTTCCTCTTTCAGCTCTATGTGCTTTCCAAGACCCTGATTAATTCTACTGGATCTGACTTTTACACAGACACCACATAGAAAAGTGAAGCTTGTGTACTGGCCTTTTTCTCACTTTCTTGGGGTGGAGTAGCAGAATCAAGGTTGGCGAACCCTGCTGGAACCCAGCCTTTCATAGTCTAGTGTCCTCTAGATATTTTGGACTACAACTACAGCTGTTGCAGAAGGCTGCTCTAGCCACTACACCATGCTGTCTTCCATTTGAACTGGACAGCGCTGACTGAGCTAGACTGATGGCTTAGGCCCAGTAAAAAGCAGTTTTTCATAGGGACAGAGCTAATATTCAAAACAGCAGCCAGGTTTTCATAAACCCAGTGGTTTACAATGCCACAGAGTGGGTTGGGAAGTTAACATTCCAGTCAGGAGACTGGTTGTCCGATAATCCACTTAGGGAAAAGCAATTTGGTCTGTTTATTTCTTTTTACTTCAAGAAAGGAAACTGAGGAGTTAGCGCTCTGGAATGGTCATGCATTTTCAATATGAGTTAGGGGCTGCTGTCCACCCTAGGTCTCGTTTTTCTCTCTGGAAAAAAGGAGGAAGATCAGCACATCATTCCTAGAAGCTTCCCTGCCACAGGAATAAAGGAAACTGCATTACACCGGGCCAGATCCTTGATATCTCAGTACTGCCTACACTGACTGACAGCAGCTGTCCAGAATTTAACGGAAATCATCTTTCTCAGCCCTAGTGTCAGGAACGAGCCAGCAATAAATCACACAGAGAAAGTGAAGTTAACTCTTTATTAGAAGGAACAAGGTCTCTCAGTTGTGCCAGGCCTATTGAGCACAGAAACTCTCTCGGTAGGTCTTGCCCCATGAGGCAGTTGTGGAGGCTGAAGGTCCCCACCTTCCCATAGCTGCCTATGTCTGTTCCTCTCCCAGATCCTTCCCAAGCAATCTGAGACTATGCCGGCATGCCTGTCTTTGCTCCTCTCACTTCATACCTCCCCTAGTCCTAGGAGACCAGGGGAGAGGGGAGCTTGTTGCAACAGGAGGGGGAGACACCCTGACTTCTTTAACAGCCTGACTTAACTCTGCCTCTTGGCCTCTCTCCTCCCCTGCGTCAGTTTCTGATTCCGGATTTCTCCTTGCCACACCTAGCTGGGGATTTATGTAGTCATTTATTTGATATATATATATTTAAAATCCTGCCTTTCTCCCAAGTTGGGATTCAAGGCAGCTTCTAACATTTAAAAACAGGAGAGGCTGTGTGGTGTAGTGGTTAGAGCACTGATTTAAGGCCTGGGAGAGACCAGGGTTCACATCCCTCCACTCAGCCATGAAGCTCACTGGCTGTGGGCTTGGGCCAGTCAGGCAAAAAATAACACTCAATGAGGTTGTGAAGCAGGACTGGTGAGGGGGTGTGGCCTGGCGAGAGAAGGTGTGGCCAGGTGAGAGTTTCAAGGGCCCGATCCAGCTCCTGGGGCTGAGATCCCCCATTTCCATAATAGATATGTACCATAAAGGTAAAGGGACCCCTGACCGTTAGGTCCAGTTGTGGCCAACTGGGGTTGTGGCGCTCATCTCACTTTACTGGCCGAGGGAGCCAGCATATAGCTTCCGGGTCATGTGGCCAGCATGACTAAGCCGCTTCTGGCAAACCAGAGCAGTGCACAGAAACGCCGTTTACCTTCCCGCCAGAGCGGTACCTATTTATCTACTTGCACTTTGACGTGCTTTCGAACTGCTAGCTTGGCAGGAGCAGGGACTGAGCAACGGGAGCTCACCCTGTCGCTGGGATTTGAACTGCCGACCTTCTGATCGGCAAGTCCTAGGCTCTGTGGTTTAACCCACAGCGCCACCCGCGTCCCCTGATATGTACCATACCTTACAGCAAATATTAATCTCAGGCTCCACTTCAGGATGGTGGTGGTTGTTGTTTTGTGGAGGTCATATCTCCGGCCTTGTGCAAAGAGAAGTCAGGCAGCACAACGATATGGGTTCTGTTTCCTTTACCTACTGATCTGAAATAGCAATGTTCCTTTAAAGCCATTTTCTGTGAGCCAACTGTTGCTCTACCTCAGCCAGAAAAATGCATTGGCTCAACCCTAGTGGGGCCACAACCCCTGCTGAGACCTAAGACAGAGGTTTCCAAAATGTGTGCCTTTGTCGTATGCTTCCAACCTCCCCACAAGCCCTTTCCATTGGGACCTTCTGCATTCAAAGCAGATGTTCTGCCACTGAGCTATGGACCTTCCACTCCTCCTAGATGAGAACCAAACATCTCACCCAGCACCCTGCTCTCACAGTGGCCAACCGTTTGTTGACAGGAAGGCATATAGTTTAACTATAGATGCAGTGTCGCAAGAAGACATGGTGATGGACACCAGCTTATCTTACCTGTCTGAGGGAATCATAAGTGGTGAGAGTTTGTGGCATCTGAATATAGACTGCATTTTTAATCAAGGTCTATATTGACTTATATTTTGATCAGGTTCATAAAGTCTAAAATGGGCTTAAATTCACAAATGTTTCATGCCAGGCAGAGAAAACCTTGGCCATTCTCCTAAGACAAGGGGCCCCCCTTGATTTATAGCAGAAAACAATTCTCAAAGTCGTAAAAGCTGGAATTACAGGCTGAAGACCAAGGTTACACAGACCCTACATAATTAAGAGTGGGTAAACAGTAAAATGATACCCTGGGCCTCTCTTAAACTTGAGCCACAGGACAAAAGGCCAAGAGCACACGGAAAACAAAACAACTGGCTGGAGAAGGAGGGGAGTGTAAACAGGGGAATAGACTTTTTTCTTCACTTTTATTTTGAGGCTGTAAACTGTTCCTTCCTTTTACTTTGAGGAGATTTATCCTTCTAAAAAGCTATATATGTTATGTATGAAATATGCTGGCTTAAATGTAATTATGCAAAGGATTTAAGAAATGCTAGATTCTTATTTCATATAGTTGTAAGAGTTGTATTTAAGTCAGCTCCCCTGCCAGACAAGAAGACGCTATCTGGGCGCTCCTGATATATAGTTGTCAGACATTTGTTTAGAAACCTTCAAAATGAAGGAGATCTTTCAATGTTGATGTGAAACTCAAGATCCTTGACATATGTTTAAGATAAAAATTTAAGATTAACCATTTGTTTTAGAAGGCAATAGGGCGAAGAGGGCAAGAGGTGAGCTGGTAATTAATATTCCTTGTTGAGACACATGTAAGATATATTATTACTTATTTGTCATTTATATATAGCTCTTTGTCTCCCTTATAAGGATAGAAGGAAATGGGTGTATCTTTTTGTGATTAGTTATAGCAATCAGCCAATAGGAAATCCAACCAGGCTGGTTGGACAGATGCAGCCACAGGAGGAGCGAAGGGGGCTGGATTAAGGAAATATAAGTGCTGGCCATAATGGCAGGAGGCCAGGCCAGAGCTTGGTAACCATATACCACTGTGCCTCTCATTTATTTGTCTGACAAATAAATTATTATTTTAATTTCTCTATTGCTGCGTTGAATATTTCATTCCAGCTAAGCGTTAACCACAAGCAGGGTGCTACATTTTATGGTGCCTGCGACTCGGATCAGTGGTCTGCTGGAACGCAGCCCCTTCGCCTTACTGGACGGGGTACAAGACAGAGGACCACACTGCCTACCCAGCGCGCAATGGAAAAATTTTTTCCAGGGGAACGCAGCAGTCTCGTCTGTCTGATACCCTGCCCACCGACGGCGACGGACCGGGGGGAAACGGAACCAGCTAAGGGTAAGTGCACTAAAGGGTTTTGGCCCTCCAATTAATTGGGAGGAAGAGAAGTCCTGATCAAACTTCTGCATCTCAGTAAAGGGGAACTGAGTACGCTAGGTGGCTGGGTACATCAGATGGTGATCTGGTGTAGGGAAAAGGGAAGATTGGGAGGTAGAGTGTGGTTGAAGTATCTAGCACATTGCATGTGTGAGAAAGTACAATGTGTAACTGACCTAAGTGTGGAGTGAGTACTACTTCGTTTCCCAGTAAGGTGTGTGTGTGAGTGACTGAGTGGATACTTCACAGGGCCATACAATGGGAGTTGGGGGTTCAAAGGGGGGAAATACACCTCTTGAATGTATGTTAAATAATTTTAAGAAAGCCTTCTCAGGGGCATATGGAGTCAAAATGACGCCAGGGCGCTTGAGAACGTTATGTGAACTAGAATGGCCAAAACAAAATACTGGATGGCCATCTCAGGGAACCTTTGATATAAATTTAGTAAGCAAACTTTGGTCTAACATCACCAAAGAAACTGGAGGGTGCCCAGAACAATTTTCATATATAGATTCCTGGCTGAGCACATTAAATAAAAATCCTCCATGGATAAGGGAATGCAAAGTCCAACGATGCAAATTATTGGCTGTAAAAGCCGAAGCTAGGAAAGGAATCTTGCCAAATAAACTCAAACCCATTTTTGAGGGACCAGAGGAAGAGGTGTTTCCACCTCCACTCTATGCTCCACATCGAAGGGAGCCTAATTCAAACCCTCCACCAGTTGTAACCCCAAGGCAAGAAAGTGGAACGAATAATGGGGGTAGAGACACAGAACTTGACTCCTTGATAGATTATGATAAATATCTTCAGGAGGCATTGGAGTCCTATAATGAAGCCCAAGCAGAAGTGGTTATTCCATCTGTGAGTCCCAGTAGAACTCCATCTACAGTCTCTTTTAGTGGAACAACTGATTGCCTACCCCAAACCCCTGTACATCCAAGTCCTAGAGAATTATTACAGAAGTTACAGGGAGACCTTAATCGGTCAGCAAGCAATACAGCCAGGCGTATTAAGCTGCTAAAAGAACGCCTTGGGACAAATACCATCCCCTATGATTTGAGGCCCCTAGAGCAAAGTGAAGAAAAAGGTCACGTAGTAGCCCCTCTCAGAAGAGTATTTGATGCACTTGAGGAGCCTGTGCTGGTTAATGGGCAACCTGGACCACGGCCACCTCGAACTTCGACCCTGCAATGTATTCCATTCACAACTACAGTCTGATGAATTGGAAAACGCCCCATCTTTCGCAGAAAAACCTCAGACTATGATGGACTTCGTGACCTCAATAGTAAATACTCATAGTCCTACTTGGACAGATTGTCGCCAGCTCCTGAATACTCTCTTCACCACTGAGGAAAGGAGAGACATAATTGAAAAGGCACAGATATATTTGCGTGAGCAGGCCAGAGTGGGAAATATTTATAATATTGACCGTCATCTCCAGGACAACTTTCCCTTGGAAGATCCTAATTGGGATCCAAACAATGCGATTCACCTGGCCAGGCTTACCACCTACCGCCAGACGCTTGTGCAAGGTATCTGCAGGGCATGCCAGAAGCCCACTAATATGTCTAAAGTCTCAGGAGGGTAGATGTGTTACCCACAAAAAGACTTAAGTTGTCACCTTTTGAGCTCCTGTATGGGAGGCCGCCCTCCTTTGTTCAGGATATTCCAACTGACCTCAAACAAATAGGAGACCATGTGACACAGGGACAAGTGCAATCTCTCTCCCGTGTTTTTGTCTCTCTCCCGTGTTTGTTTGTTTTTTTATCTTAACAGGTGGGCCCTCAAGCACACGCCGTGCAGCATTGCTGAGCAGATTCATCAGCTCCAGGCTGGCATAGCATATGGGTGAAAGAGTGGAAACGTGATCCACTTGCACCTAAGTGGCGTGGACCTTACACCGTCTTGCTCTCTACTCCAACAGCGGTGAAGGTAGCTGAGGTGACCCCCTGGATTCATCACTCCCGTTTGAAGAAGTCCGAAGGCAGTTGGACGTGCAAAGGTGACCCCTCTAATCCTTTAAAACTGACTCTCTCCAAAAACCCCTATATCTAGCCCTACGGGGAACGGGCTAGGTCACGGGCAACATTAGACGACCGGCCTGCTGCAGCCACAATCTGGAAGCTGGCTGACCTGCGCACGCCTGAAGCTTGAGGAGCATCTGAACCAGCGATTGTGAAAGGGAAGATTCTCTTATACAATTGATTGACTGCCCCCTTGTGGAACAATTATCAGAGATATTACACATTGGGGATCCTTGGGATATATGTTTTGGTCTTGGTGGTTCCCCATTTCTGTCACTGGGGGAATTATATTGGGACTAATAGTTTTATGCTATCACAATAAGGTAATCTTTTGTGGAAGGAATGCATATGCTAGACATCAACATGATTTTATTATTAATCCTGATCCCTTGGGAAGGGGAAGGGTCCTTGAATCTGACCAAATTTGCTAAATATGGATTCAGCCATGACCACAATATGTGGGTAGGTTTAGCTGAAATGGTAGCCAATGTTGCAAATAGGACCAATTGCCTTGTTTGCTCTCTTGGGCCAGATGATTCAGAGGGAGGTATGCCCTTATTACCGATACCATTAGATGCCATTGGTATGGTAAGCGAAATGCCACACCAAACAGAAATACAGAATTTCCCCGGATGGAACTCAACTAAACCATTACGAGTTATACCTGTACAAGGGGAATTCTGTGTACATAAATCATCAGATGCAGCTGATTCTACTATGATAGGCTCTTCTCATTGTCACTATACTTGGGATTATATTAAGAATAGTCATACCTGGGCACACGGTACTACCTATCGAACTCGGAATACCTTGCCCTGTGCACCTCCTTTTATTCATGCATGGAAAGTGGTATGGAACACAACTGTGACAGAAAAGGGCAATCTAACATACTGCACTGTGAACTCTCTGCCTCTTTTGATATTTTCGCCTTCTGTACTCCACGTACCAAAAACCTCAGACCCGATGGTTGTGGTGGATATGTGGAGAATGGGCATACAAGAAACTCCCTTCCAAATGGAGTGGGACTTGTTTCCTGGGATGGGTATTACCACCAATGTGGATTATGCCCACTAGTTCGGCCAAGCGAACACGAAGGAATGCTGATATTTCTCGTATAGCAGGAGGAAGTACCCAAAGTTGGAGCGGTACTGATGATTGGCCGCCAGAGCGCATTATAGCCTATTATGATCCTGCCTCCTGGAATCCTGGTGAGCTCATACAAGGGGCACGGGATCCTATTTATAATCTAAACAGAATAATTCAATTACAAGCAGTAGAGGAACTTGTAACCAATGCAACGGCCCAGAGTTTGAGACTTATTGCACAACAGTTGGATGAAAGTAGAGCCCCATTTTGCAGCTGAAAATGGGAATGGATTATGTACTTGCCAAGCAGGGAGGTCTATGTGGAGTCTTGAACTTGACAGGGAATGCCTGTTGCTTTAACATTTCTGATTATGGTGAGGCAATCCGTGTGTTGGCCACAAGGAAGGATGGGATATGGGATGGCTCACCAATTGGTTACCTAATGTCACAGGACTCAAAGGGATACTATTGTCTTGCTTGTTTTTCTTGACAGTAGTGGTAATGGTTTTATGTATGATGCCATGTATCATTTCATGTTTTAGAAGTACAATTAGCAAGATGGTTTCAAATGAAACTTTACCTCATATCATGGCCCTATACAGAGCCTTACCTCAGGAATGTGGCATAAGATCAAGCTATCAAGGACCTTGGTGTGAAGCAAGGTCCTTGAGCTTGAAAGGGGGGAATGTGGCATCTGAATATAGACTGCATTTTTAATCAAGGTCTATATTGACTTATATTTTGATCAGGTTCATAAAGTCTAAAATGGGCTTAAATTCACAAATGTTTCATGCCAGGCAGAGAAAACCTTGGCCATTCTCCTAAGACAAGGGGCCCCCCTTGATTTATAGCAGAAAACAATTCTCAAAGTCGTAAAAGCTGGAATTACAGGCTGAAGACCAAGGTTACACAGACCCTACATAATTAAGAGTGGGTAAACAGTAAAATGATACCCTGGGCCTCTCTTAAACTTGAGCCACAGGACAAAAGGCCAAGAGCACACGGAAAACAAAACAACTGGCTGGAGAAGGAGGGGAGTGTAAACAGGGGAATAGACTTTTTTCTTCACTTTTATTTTGAGGCTGTAAACTGTTCCTTCCTTTTACTTTGAGGAGATTTATCCTTCTAAAAAGCTATATATGTTATGTATGAAATATGCTGGCTTAAATGTAATTATGCAAAGGATTTAAGAAATGCTAGATTCTTATTTCATATAGTTGTAAGAGTTGTATTTAAGTCAGCTCCCCTGCCAGACAAGAAGACGCTATCTGGGCGCTCCTGATATATAGTTGTCAGACATTTGTTTAGAAACCTTCAAAATGAAGGAGATCTTTCAATGTTGATGTGAAACTCAAGATCCTTGACATATGTTTAAGATAAAAATTTAAGATTAACCATTTGTTTTAGAAGGCAATAGGGCGAAGAGGGCAAGAGGTGAGCTGGTAATTAATATTCCTTGTTGAGACACATGTAAGATATATTATTACTTATTTGTCATTTATATATAGCTCTTTGTCTCCCTTATAAGGATAGAAGGAAATGGGTGTATCTTTTTGTGATTAGTTATAGCAATCAGCCAATAGGAAATCCAACCAGGCTGGTTGGACAGATGCAGCCACAGGAGGAGCGAAGGGGGCTGGATTAAGGAAATATAAGTGCTGGCCATAATGGCAGGAGGCCAGGCCAGAGCTTGGTAACCATATACCACTGTGCCTCTCATTTATTTGTCTGACAAATAAATTATTATTTTAATTTCTCTATTGCTGCGTTGAATATTTCATTCCAGCTAAGCGTTAACCACAAGCAGGGTGCTACAAGTTCTATTACACACAAGTGATGCTTGTGGGTTTCCTAGAAGAGGCGTCTGCTTGGCCGCTGTGAGAACAGGATGCTTGACTAGGTGCCTTTGGTCTTCTGATGGAGATCAGGCAACATCATGGAAGATAATGCTTTTGGTTGCCGCTAGTCATGACGGCTCTATATTAACTCCAGGAAGAACCAGAGGCAACAGAGGCAGCCAGTTTGCTACTATGACTGTACAAAGCTCCTAACAGCTTGGGACCAGTTTACCTGCAAGATCACCTTACCCCATACATGTCTTCTCAATTGCTTCGATCTGCAGAACAGGCATGGCTGCAGGTGCCATGCAATACCCCTTTTCAGGTTTGTAAGAAATTGATCTCCCCCCCCCCCCCCCGTGTGGCAGCACTGACCCTTTGGAACTCCCTGCCTATTGATGCCATGCAAGTACCTTCACTTGCCAAAAACATTTGTGTTTAGGGAAGCTATCCAGACACACAGAACGTTGGCATGTGTTTTTATCCAGTTTTAAGCTTATTGTTGATTTTAATTACTTTTGAAAATTTTAAATAACTGTTTTTAACTGGGGTTTTGTTTTCATTAAAAATTATAATTTCATTGTTTTAGTCTTAAGGGTTTTTTTCTTCCTTTTTCTTCCTTTTTTTAACAATAGAACATTATATAAATTTTTATGAAATAAATAAAATAAAAGCTTGTCTCTGAATACCAGTTGCTAGGGATCACAAAGTGGAAATGCTATAATTCCTGTGTTTCAGGGGCTGGACTAGATGACTCTTGGGGTCCCTACAATTCAATGATTCTACTGTAAAGTCCTGCTTGCGGGTTTCCCAGAGGTATCTGGTGGGCCTCTCTGAGAAGAGGATGTGGAATTAGCTTTGTTCTGGCCTCTGCCAAGCCCCACCTGCTTGCCTTCCTATGTACATCCAGCCTAGTGGATTGGCATTGTGTGCCAGCTTCCTCCTTCTTAGCCTCGGTCTTGCCAAGACAGAGAACTCGTCAGGAAACAGGATGGGAGCAAAACTGGAGCTATTTGCTTCAGTGGACTGGACTCCACACTTACATAAGGAGGTCTGAGCTAACCAGGCCTCTTGTTTCAAAGGCCCTGTGTCAGCCCTGGAAAGTATAATTAAAAACAACCATCTTGCATTTCTCTTTCATTTCCCCCCCAAGCTGTTATACAAGTCTCGACTTGTCCTCCTAGGTTTTGCCATTGCTGGTCTCTCTTTCTCCCGCCCTCCTTTTCCTCCATCCTCTTTCTGGGGAAGAGAAGTGACAGTCACAACATCTATTATCACCACTGAGCTGGTAACTTGCTGATCGCTGTGTAAGATTAAAAACTGAAGGTTGGCCAAAGAACAGAATACACGGCATCTGAAACGAACAAAGAGGAGACATATTTGCACCCCAGCGCACACATCTTTGCAACTCACTGCTGTAAGACACAGTAATGGCTCATGGTATAAGCGCTGCGGCATATATGCATAGTTCCTTCTTAAATAATAATAATAATAATAATAATAATAATAATAATAATAATAATAATAATGTTATTTTTTTATTAAGTATGGTATACATGGTCCCTTTTTAAAGGCCTCTTAACATTCTGCATCCTGGAAGTTCAAATTCTGCTCCAAGAAAAACTGAATTCTGCAAGATGTATAAACGACACAAACAGAGAAAATGTACAGGATGTTTCTCATTTTGCCCATTAAAAAAATTTTTTTGCTGGTATTTGTGGGGGAAAGTAATGAGTTGCACTGGGTGGTGAACCCTTCAAGCTGCCCTGAGAGCTACAGGTATAGGGCAGTATACAAATTTAATAAATTATTATTATTATTATTATTATTAGTGCTTTTTTAGCGAGAAAAAGATGCCATGAAGTTATTGCAATCATGAAGCTGTTGCAGTAAGTGCCATACTCTGAACATTTAGGGTTGGGCAGGGGCCAATACTGTGTACCCAGAAAAAGCACCGACTATTATAATTTATTTAATTTGTATACAGGGTGCTCTCAGGGTGCTCCACACCATAAAACCACAGTATAAAAGCACAAGATACTTTTGATCCTGCGGATTTATGCAAAAGCCAGAAGACTGCACAATCAAATTAACAATTGCCCGCCTTGTGCTTTTGCACACTTTGTTCTGGAAGGTGGCGAGTGTTTCATTTTTAACCATGTAATTATTTGCATACATGCATACATGCCCTGATGGTACTTAATGGGCATAACAGACCCAACAAATATGGGACAAACAACAATAGGGTAATGCCTATTGGACCAAAGTTGCTCTCAGATACAAAATCAAATGTGGATGAGTGTGGGTGACTCTGGCCTAATTTGAAGGGTGAGGGGGTGGATTAACAGCTAAATAACCCGGGTGGTGCTATAGGGACATGGGTGGCGCTGTGGTCAAAACCACAAGGCCTAGGGCTTGCTGATCAGGCCGGAAGTTTGAATTCCTGAGACGGGGTGAGCTCCCGTTGCTTGGTCCCAGCTCCTGCCAACCTATCAGTTCAAAAGCACATCAAAGTGCAAGTAGATAAATAGGTACCACTCCAGCGGGAAGGTAAACGGCGTTTCCATGCACTGCTCTGGTTCGCCAGAAGCAGCTTAGTCATGCTGGCCACATGACCCAGAAGCTGTACACCGGCTCCCTCGGCCAATAAAGCGAGATGAACGCCGCAACCCCAGAGTCGTCCACGACTGGACCTAATGATCAGGGGTCCCTTTACCTTTACCTTTAACTCTCACATATGGATGAGCTGTTGAGACTTACATTTGAGTACATGCCTGAGATTGAGACACTTCCTAGAAAGTGGGACTACCATAAGAACATAAGAAGAGCCTGCTAGATGCCCATGGGAAACCAGCAAGCAGGACCCAGGCAGAAAGGAACCCCCTCTGCTCCTGCAGTTTCTGGCAACTGGTATTCGGAAGCATAGCCATGATGGCCAGTAGCCACTGATCAGCTGTTATCCTCTTGCTAAGACAAGTAAGGTAAAGGTAAAGGTACCCCTGCCCGTACGGGCCAGTCTTGACAGACTCTGGGGTTGTGCGCCCATCTCACTTAAGAGGCCGGGGGCCAGCGCTGTCCGGAGACACTTCCGGGTCACGTGGCCAGCGTGACGAAGGTGCATCTGGCGAACCAGCACAGCACACAGAAACGCTGTTTACCTTCCCGCCAGTAAGCGGTCCCTATTTATCTACTTGCACTTTGACGTGCTTTCGAACTGCTAGGTTGGCAGGCACTGGGACCAAACAACGGGAGCGCACCCCGCCGCGGGGATTCGAACCTCCGACCTTTCGATCGGCAAGCCCTAGGTGCTGAGGCTTTTACCCACAGCGCCACCCACGTCCCTGCTAAGACAAGTACCTTACAGCAAAAGCCTCACAAATGTGGAGCTTGTCTGTTAAGGGGGACTCCGGCATGAAACGGCTGAATTAGAATTTGTTGGCAAGGTTGAAGCTGTCCGTTTAGGACTCATTCAGGAGCAGGGCTTTGACTCACACACTCCAAAGGTTAAATTAACACACCCAAAGTAGGAAGGTCATTTATTTTCATTGCACTTAACTGGGATATCTGTGTGTTTTTGCATAGAAACATTGCAGACTGTATACCTCTTGGGTCTGAGGCCTTAATGGCCTGCCAATTTACACACACACACACACACACACACACACACACACACCCCGCCCCCTTTCTCATGTGTATCTGAGCCGACCGAGGACACACCAAGGATCTGACGAGATGGACTCTGGTCCATGAAAGCATCTGCCACAGTAAATCGGCCCGGGATCTTCAAGACACCACAACACATTTCCTGGCATCTTCTCTATCACCATTCCTTTCATCACTGTTCTTCAGGGCTGTGCGCACCACTGCTTGTGTAGCTAAAACAGACATCCCTATTTTCATGGGAGAAATGTTGGGCGGTATGTAAATGCACATTATGTAGCTAAAACCCACACACAGGTTGAAGGTTATCAACAGGGTATAGGGGGGATTTCAAATTTTGCAGAAGTATATCTCCCCCCACCCCAACTGGGGAAAAGAAACTCTCAAATCAGCTCAATAGGAGCAGAACATGCTTGCTACTTAGCGAATACTGGTGTTTTTTTTTTTTGGGGGGGGGGGGAGAAAACCAGAGAGGAAAATAATGGATTATCCTGCAGGAAGTCATGGCTGACTTAACTGGGACCTTAGACAGGAGTATTCCATGCTGCAATATTTTATTGTCGCTCCCACATGTCAGGCAGCCACCATCAACCTTTGCAAACGCAAGGCCTGCCTTTAGCTACAACCTATGCAATGAAGCCACTTCTAATTTTTGGACCAGCAATCTATGCCCCTGTTCCTGTTTCGTTTTGCTTTTTTAAAACCTAGGATGACTGGATGCAAGAGAGGTCGAGGAAGAAATCTCAGCAAGGTCATCTTGTCATTCAGGAAAGAGAAAATCTACACCTTTTGGGATTTCTTCTAGCAGAGGTGAGGAAGCCGTGCTCCTCCGAATGTAGCCGAGCTACAGCTCCCATCACCCCCAAGCATAACCCACACTGGCTGGGCCTGATGGGAGTCCAGTCGCAGATTCTCCATTCCTGAATGAGATACACCTTTGGCCTATGTTGTCTGGGATGTTTTTAAATATTTGAAAGCTGCCGCCATGTGCTAAATTGGTTCAAATAAACCCAAAACTTGTTTTGGATTCAAAAGCACGTCAAATTTCAAGTAGATAAATAGGTACCGCTCCAGTGGGAAGGTAAACGGCGTTTCCGTGCGCTGCTCTGGTTCGCCAGAAGCGGCTTAGTCATGCTGGCCACATGACCCGGCGCCAATAAAGCGAGATGAGCGCTGCAACCCCAGAGTCGGCCACGACTGGACCTAATGGTCAGGGGTCCCTTTACTTACCATATTTTTCCGTGCATAAGACTAGGTTTTTTCCCTTTAAAATAATGTCAAAAATTAGTGGGCGTCTTCAGTGGCGTAGCGTGGGGGGTGCAGGGGGGGGCCGGCCGCACCGGGCGCAACATCTGGGGTTAGGGCAAATCCACAGGTTAGGGGGCGCAAATCCACGGGTTAGGGGGTGCAAATCCACGGGTTAGGGGACGCAAATTACTTGCCTTGCCCCGGGTGCTGACAACCCACGCTACGCCACTGGGCGTCTTATACACAGATACATCTCTTCTCTCCCCCCCCCATTTTCTTAAATCTGAGTCCCCCAAAAGAGGGGGCGTCTTAAACATGAGGGTGTCTTATAGATGGGAAAATACAGTACTTTGTAATCAGGCACTGTCCTCCTGTGAACATTTCTTCAGAAGTAAGTCCCTTTAATTTTTAGATCTCTGGGGTTTACTCCCAAGCTGTGGTGTATGTGTTAAAAACAAGGCATTTCTCTCCCACTCTTTGAGGCAGATCCCCATCTTTTCATGATTACTCTGAGAAATGCAGCACCAATTAATTGCAATTAACAGTAATCGTTTTTGCACTGAATGAGAATAATGAAAATTATTCCAATTAATAATAATTGTAATTATTATTGTTGTTCTTAACTGCATTAAATGATAAAATAATCAGCAGTAGAATGAGAATCTTTCCAGTACTCCTACTTATGCTGTTACCTCATTTGCAAATGGACACTTCAGATGACTACGGTACAATAAATAACCAATAAACACAAAAACATACTTTATTTGTTTCTTCTTTATACAAAATAAAGAAACTAGGAGCAAAAAACTATAATACATTCTTAAACAGGTGTGTTGCCTCCGAGGAAGGTTTAGACTGGATTGGCGTTTGCTAGCGACATTCCAAAATTGGGTTTTTAAAAAACTTTTATTGGTAGTTGTGGTTATATTTCCGCCAAAATAATTATAATTATAATATAATAATATTAATAATAATAATAATAATTAAGAAAACAAAAAAAAAAAAGGAACACCCTCCCCAAATCCCTCTCAACATATTTAAATAAGTCCTGCAAGTCGTTCCAGCACTTACCACGAGGGGGCGACGTGTCACCAATGAAACATTCCTCCTTTCCGGAGATCTTTTCCCAAAGTCCCTTCTCCTGCCACCATCGAACACGCACAAAGTAAACCTTTTAATTAAAATAAACTGGTTCTCTCTCTTTTTTTCGGATTTAGGAAAAACAGAAACCCAAAACAACCCAAAAAAACAACAACAACCCAAGACGCAATCCTGGACGGGGCGGGGGCAGGTGTGGGTCGTTTTGCTCCCCAACCTCTTTCTCACATCCTCCAGTCTGTGAAACAGGCGAGTCCAGCTTTGGTCCAACGAATGGGCGAGTTCCAGAGATTCGCTGCCAGAGGTTCCTCGAACAAAGACGGCGAACCACCTCTGGGCGCTGCAACCGGGGTGGGTGGGTTCGTTTGTTGGTTGGGGGGCCCGCCAGCCGTGTCCAACGTCCCCACTGTGAGCCCACCCGGGGCCAGACAGCGGGCCGCGCGCGGTCCTTGAGCGGCCCCCGAGGGGCGTGGGGGGGTAGAGGAGGTCTGGCGAGGCGCGATTTGGCATCACGGTGGTGGCGCTTTTGGTAAACGGAGTTTTCACCCCGACGGAGCGGACGGGGCTGGACAAAAAAAAGGGGCTACTCTTCTTTCGGTCCGGTGAGGTCAGGCGCGCGCCCTCCGCCAGGGGGTGGCTCTACCACACGGCCGTCTCGTTCAGCTCCTGGTTGGGGTGCGAGAGGGGCCCGCTGTAGCTGGACATGGAGAAAGGGGGGCTGGGACCCCCGCTGAAGACCTCGCCCGGGATGGGGTGCAACGAGCCTGGCAGCCCGGGCTCCGGGCTGGGCGTGTCGGGGTGAGAGATCATATCCGTATACCTTTGGTTCTCGGAAGCGTGGTGCCCGGGAAGAGGGGGTTCCAGGGGTCCGAGCGGCGTGGATCCGGCCCCCGAGGTCGGGATGTAACTGGAATCGGCGGGGGACTGCGCCTGCGAGGGGGGACCGTGCGGGAAGAAGTCGTAGTTGCCCCCAGGGCCGTAGTAGTCGCCTTGGTAATCTGAGCGGGGGAGGGAGGGGAGAGAGGAGAGAGGGAGAGAAGGTGAGACGGGATCTAAAACCGGGCTGGCGAGATCCTACAAGGAGAAAAACCCTCCTCCCCTCAAAACCAAAAAATTCCTCCCAGTAGCACCTTAGAGACCAACTATGTTTGTTATTACAGTGGTACCTCAGGTTACATACGCTTCAGGTTACATACGCTTCAGGTTACAGACTCCGCTAACCCAGAAATAGTGCTTCAGGTTAAGAACTTCAGCTGCAGGATGAGAACAGAAATTATGCTCTGGCGGCGCGGCGGCAGCAGGAGGCCGCATTAGCTAAAGTGGTGCTTCAGGTTAAGAACAGTTTCAGGTTAAGTACGGATCTCAGGAACGAATTAAGTACTTAACCTGAGGTACCACTGTAGTGATGTATGGAAGTGAGAGCTGGACCATAAAGAAGGCTGATCGCCGAAGAATGGATGCTTTTGAATTATGGTGTTGGAGGAGACTCTTGAGAGTCCCATGGACTGCAAGAAGATCAAACGCATCCATTCTGAAGGAAATCAGCCCTGAGTGCTCACTGGAAGGACAGATCCTGAAGCTGAGGCCCCAATACTTTGGCCACCTCATGAGAAGAGAAGACTCCCTGGAAAAGACCCTGATGTTGGGAAAGATGGAGGGCACAAGGAGAAGGGGACGACAGAGGATGAGATGGTTGGACAGTGTTCTCGAAGCTACCAGCATGAGTTTGACCAAACTGCGGGAGGCAGTGGAAGACAGAAGTGCCTGGCGTGCTCTGGTCCATGGGGTCACGAAGAGTCAGACACGACTAAACAACAACAACAAAAGTTTGTTATTGGTATGAGCTTTCGTCCCCTCAGTTAACCATTAAAACATCCCATGGATGGAGAGGTGGTGTGGTGCATTGGTTAGAGCTCTGGACCGAGGTTGGGGAGACCCGGGTTCAACTCCCCACTCAGCCATGAATCCCTGTGGCAAATCACTATTTCTCAACCTACCCTACCTCGCAGGGTTGTTGTGAGGATAAACTTGAGGAGTGGGGAGACAGAGCAATCTCCGTGGATAAGCAAGCAAACAAAAAAGCAATACATCAACATATCGATGCCAACGGGATTTGGCAGCCCTGGGCTAGGAAGAAGAAGACGACACCGCTGGCTTCCTGCCATTTCTCTCCTGGACGACCAGGGCAGGTGGGCAGCCGCGCCCACAGAACTGCCTTGCCTTGCCAGTTTGGGGAGTTGAGACCATTGCGCGTCATGCAGTTCGGTGCTGCGCGCAATGGCTGGCAGAGGCTCCTCTGCGGGGTTCCAGGCAGGGAATATTCCCCAGCACTAACCCGGAGAGGTCATCGGGGATGGGACCTGGGACAAAAGCCGAGCTGCGGCCCTTCCGCAAGCATAGCTGGCCATTGACACCTCCCGGAAGGAAGAGCCGTTTACGCGCAAGCGAGTTCAAGCATCAGCTCCGCCACTGAATCCAGCTCGACTCCTTTCCGGAGAAACACCTCGGAGAGGTAAAGCTGCAGGCCCCGCGCATTGTTGGGTGGCTGTTCCGCTCAGAAGCAAACCCTCTCTGCTCCACATCCCCTGACCTCCCCCAAATAAGCAGAGGGATGCTCACAAAGATGTCTGCAGAGGCCAGGACAGTCGGAAAGGAATGAAGGACGCTCGGGAAGGCCCAAGAAGGGTCAAACGCATAGCTGTCAACTTTTCCCTTTTTTAAAAAAGGGAAATTCCCTTATTCCGAATAGGATTCCTTGCAAGAAAAGGGAAAAGTTGACAGCTATGGTCAAACGCCAGTGAGGATTCAAACTTAAAATTATCCACAGTGGGCCAGATGAAACAGGCCAGGACATAACCCCAGGAGAAGTGCAAAGATTATTAACAACCACGATTATTGCAAATAATAGAAATGTGGCATAGAAATATATTATTATTATTATTATTATTGGTAGTAGTACAATAACAGCTGATATTTTATTTGCATGCATTATCAACAACAGCATGCTGTAATAATAATAATAATAATAATAATAATAATGGTATACGACTAATAATTTTATTATTAGTATAACATGGTAATAACAACAACGAATAATAATAATAATAATAATAATAATAATAATAATAATAATAATATATACTGCTACTAAATTTATTGCTAGTGTGCCGCATTTTCACATTGATCTGCCCCCAAAACAGCTCACAGCACAAATTATAAATCAGTGAGCACACACACACACACACACAAACAGAGAGAGAGAGAGAGAGAGAGAGAGAGAAACATACACAGAGACATTTATACAAAGGATAAACTTCTACCACAGAAATCTAGGCATGGACACGGCCTTCAGGCCAGAAACCCAGTTATAGCTCCATGCTGTACAGGTAAACTCAAAAGTTCCACTCAAATCAATAGCGCCCCCCACCCCAGTGAGTGGGTGTAGGATCGCAGCCATGGCGCGCAAGACGGTTGTGCCATTTCCCGCATGAGGATGAGGGTCTGTGATCAGCTACTGTGGGGTGGGATCGGTGTGCGCGCGCACGGAGGCGGGGGGTGGACGGTTTGGGGTCACCGAAAACAACACAGTGTGAATCTACGGCGATTATTCTTATATAAGATTGGGGTTTAAAAAGAAGAAATAAGCAAATGCATTCAATAATAAAATAAACAATAATTTTGGTAAGTTTTGTCTTAATCATTGGGACAATTTAATGGAGGATGCCACGACTATGAGCTGCCGGAGCTCAAAAACAAAACCTCCATCCCCAGAGGCAGTATACCGCGAAATAAATACGGCAGAAAGCGGACGGTGAAAAGCCAGCTCCTTTTGTTTTGGGTTTTTTGCCTAAGCGCTTTGCTGGCGCGTTCCGCGGACGTGGGAAGCCAAAAACTGGAATTTTTTTGGCCTGACGCATCAGACAAGCGCCTCCACCCTCCAACTATCTACTACCGCCTGCCTAAACTGTCATGGAACCTCTCCCGATTTTACGCTTCAAAAACAAACACCCCCGACGACACACTCAAGCGGTATAACAGCATCCTCAAAGGACATCCGCCCCCCCCCCCCGCATCGAATTCTATTCGATACGTCACGGCGTTCCAAACAGAACGTTCGTGGAGAAAGTAGCAGACACATCAAAGCCCGGAGCCGCCTTAACGTTCGTTTGTTTCTGGACTGCTATCAGATGCGCGCCTGATTCTATACGCCCCTTCCATACGCTCCGAGCCTGAAAAAAATAGGCGCAGGAGGGAAAGAGGGGCTTGTAGCAATTTTTTTTTTTAATACAAAAATCTTAAATCTCCAGAAATTGGAGCTTCGCATTCAAATTAGTTAATCTTTACTAGCAGGAACCCGGGTGGGAGAAAAAAAAACTTCTTAAAATGCGGTGGGACTTGAACGCAGAGTAAACGCGCTGCAAGATTGGGCTGCAAATTTAGTTTCGGAAAACTAGGAGGAAGGAAGGGCAGAAGCAGTCGCTTTAAACCGGCTGGAGTTAATCAATTCTTTCCCCGCCTGCACCTTCCTCCCCCCTCCATCATCCTCCGCCAGTGGCGGATAGGATGTTAATTCGATTAAAGATACACCCATTCCTTTAAAAAAAAAAAAAGGGGGGGGGGAGGCCCACACAAGCCTAGAACAAAGGTGTTCAGCCGGAGCCAAGTCCGCACGCTTATCCTCTAGAGGGGAAGAGGTTACTTACATTATCTTGCCGCTCTAATTATTATTATTGCTTTTCATAATAATAATTTTAAAAAATAATTCATCACTCGCCCTTCACCAGCAGGTCTCGGGGCCAGTTGCAACTATTTAAAATTCAGAATAAAAGACACAGTTGAAAACATTGATTGACAAGAACAGGGCGGGTCCTGGAAACACACACTAAAGTGTCAAAGGCCACGGTCTTCAGCATCCCCGCAAAAAGCTGCGTAGTGAAGGCGCCAGACGCACCTCTCTGAGGAGGGCATTCCACAGTTTAGGAGCTGCCACAGAAAAAAAGGCCCTCTTCTCGGAAGTATACTTTTGTATTACGCACACTCACACAGACACTTTTTTTCTCCATGAGAAGAGGGCATTTTCTGCACATAATTTGACACACACACTCTCAGAAATAAAGGGAGAAACTTCTGGGAACAGCTAGAATTCGCCAGCGAACAGGAGTTTCTCTTCAGGCAGCCCGAAACCCCCGCAGGGCACCACGCTGTAGCAGTGTATTTTAATATATCTTATTTGACTTCACTTCTCATGCTAAATATCCAACGTACAGGCTGTTCCCGTTCCTCTCGGATGCTTAAATTGTGGCTTTCTTTAATAGTTTGCATGCTTTATTTATTTCTGACACCAGAAGATAGTTCCATAGAATGCACATTTAATTAATTATTTACTTAATTGTTTAATAACACTCGTGTATACCTCTTCCTAACAACACCCGCGCGCGCGCGCGCGCACGGAACAACTAGAGCTAAAGAGACGCGTAAAACACACGAGTAAATCCTCTGCAGTGCTTATTGGAAAATAAGTCCCGCCGTGTTCAAGTAAGTTTACTTCCCAAACCAGCCTAGCATCATTCCCGTCATTACCCGAAAACTACCCCTGGCGATTTAAGGGGAGAAGGAGCACACAGACATAAAAACGGACTGATGCCGAGTCCGACCAGCTAAACTCAAGCATTGCCTGCACTGACTGGCAGCGACTCTCCGCGGTTTTAGACAAGGGATTTGGAGGTACCATTTGGGATTGAACCTGGAGCCTTCTGCATGCCAGAAAGATGCTCTGCCACGGAGCTACAGCCCTTCCACGGATACCAAATTGAATAAAATATTGGGGGGCCCAGGCAAGCCCCGCCCTGCCTAATCGATCACGAAACACGGCGCGCGCACCATCTGAACGGCAATGCCTGTCAACTTTGGAGGGACCAGCCCCCTCAAATGTTTTATGGGGGGCAAGTGATCTCGACCCCTAGGAGCTGGATGAGCCCCTTTCCTGTCTTTGGAAGTGTTTTTTTGGGGGGGGAGGAAGAGTGCCAAATAACACCCCCTACCTCCAAAGACGGGGTATAAGGAGCAGGAAACCAGATAGACTTCGGAATCCTCGGGAAAATGGGGTTTCCAGGTTCCCTCCTTGCTCAAAGAAGTAAATAAATATTTTCCCTCCCAGCCTTTGGTTCCTTTTGGGGGTGGGTCGTTTTTTTAACGGGGTTCGCCTTCAGGGAGCTGGAAGGTGACGGGGTGCGGGGAAACGGGGACGCGGTGCCTGGAAGACAAATGTCCGGGGCCCTGGCCAGAGGCGGCGGCCGCCTTCCATACGCGCCTGGAGTTCGGCCGTAATTGGAACAAATGCCGTCTGAAAAGAGTACAAAGGCGAGGCAGCTGGAGCTTTGTTCGTCGCAGCGCAGGGCGAGGGAGCGCGGGGCGTCAAAGGGGTCGGGCACAGCCGGACCCTCCCGCACAAAGCCCCCTTTCTCGAGCGGGGCGGCGGGAAGGAGGAGGAGATCCAGGCAGGGACCACGCCTCCTCCCCGTCGAGGAAAACCGACGGGGCGGAGGGAGAGGCTGGCCTGAAAAACCTCGGGGAAGCCGTTGGAAAGGGTTAGACTGAGGAACCAGCTGGGGGGCGGGGGTAGGGGAAACCAGGGGGAGGGTAAGAAGAGGAACCAACGGGAGGAGGAACCAACAAGGAGGGTAACTATGGCGAAAGAGGAACGAAGAGGAGAGGAAAAGCAAAAAAAGCAGGGGAAAGGGTGTATTTTTGGGGGGAGGGGGCGGGCAAATTCAAGCAACCGGCGGCCCTGGTTTCCGAGCTCCCTCGGATTTTCAGTGATTTTAGCGAAGGCAGGAAAAGAGCGGGATTAAGGAAGGGAGGGCAGGGGAAGAAAAGCAGAAGACAGAGAGAGGTGGAAAAGGAAGAATCTGTGTGTGGAAGGGAGAGGAAGTAGAAAGAAAGAAAGAAAGAAAGAAAGAAAGAAAGAAAGAAAGAAAGAAAGAAAGAAAGAAAATTTTACTCTTTCTCCCTCAGGAAGCAGGAGGTTCAGATTCTAAAGAGGCTGGCTCCAAGATTGGTACAAGTTTTACTCAAAGTAGCCCCTAAGTTATTTGCTCTAGTGACTGACAGATAAAACTGTATTCGCATTAGCCAATGGCCATAGCAATAATGAAACATTACAGTATACGCAGAAAGGGAAAATTGGGCTCTAGTGATTATTGATATGTGTATTTATATACAGCTTCCTTGTCAGAAAATGGCATCTAAGCGGTTTACAAATGTAAACCCAATGATAAAAATTATATCCGCCCAGTTAAAACGCACAATGAATGAAACCAGTTAATCAAACCATCCGTAACCGCAATATGCAAGAGGACAAATTCATTAAAACAGCATAGTTGAAGAAACAATTAATACGGTTAAACAAGGAGGTTGCGGCCAGGAGATCAAGGATGACTTATCTAGAGAGGCGCGTCTTCAGGAGCTGGTGGGATGTCCAAAAGGGGCTGAATTTCAGCAGCGAGAGTATTGACTTCAAGTTAGTCCCTAAATGCACATTTACTCCGAAGTAAAATCTGGCTGTGCTCCCAACATTAAACCCCCATTTAAAGCACAGCACTTCTACTCAAGGAATCATGGGAATTGTAGTTCCTCACTCACAGAACTACTGTCTCCTGTACCGGGGGGGGGGGGAGCTCCCAGGGTCCTTAGGGGAAAGTCATGTGCTTTAAATGTAACTAGTGTGGATCTGCATCAGGTAAGGATGCCCAGGTAAATGACTCTAGGATGGTGATCCTTGTTTGATTGGGATTCAAATATGTTTTGGGGACAAAACTCAGAAAAAAGTCAACGGATGAAAGGAAGGGAAAGCGCCCACCACGATTTCGCCCACCCCCAATCGGGGATGGGGGGGCCTTCTTACCTCCGTAATAAGTATAAGGGGTGGAGCCTAGCATTTCGGATTCATCCAAGCGGCCTCCCAGAGGGCGCATGCGTCGAGGACTTCTGAAGAAAGCGTGTCTCCGGGCACCCAGCGCGCTCAGTTGTTTCATCCTTCGCTCCTTGGACCGTCGGTTCTGGAACCAAACCTGCGGGGGCACAGAAGGAGAGAGACCACGGTAATGCCCTCCTGCCGGACTGAACCCCAACAGACACCCAAAAGAAAGGCCGACGGATGGAGAGGCAGGAAATTAGGATTAAAAAAACGCACACCACACAATCAAACTCAAAATATACGTACATAAAGGGAAGAGAAGATGAAGAAGCGGGGAGGGGAAGAGAAAGTGGGGGAGGGCATGCAATGACAAAAAGATACTGTATCCCCTCCCCCTGCTTGCGGAAAAACGTAAGGATTTTCTTTGTAGGTCCATCAAGAGGAAACCTGGTTTGGAGGAGAGGGGTTCAGGATCTGCCCATGAAGACTAAATAGTTGAGATTCCTGCATTGCAGGGGGTTGGTCTAGATGACCCTTGGGGTCACTTCCAACTCTACAGTTCTATGACTCTTGGACACTGAAAAGTCCCTATGTATTACTGCGCTAATAAATGATGTTATATTGCCATGGACTGGTAGTAGGGTGGGTAGGCCCGCTAATTTGTGGGGTGAAAGGTTGCACGATGGCTCTGCTGCTATGACTGCTGCTGCTGCTGCTTTCTGCCCTGATTAAGCACCAGTCTACTACTGCAACATAGATAACTACTAGGAGTAACTACTAGGTGTAGTGTGTGCTCTAAATGGTACAATTAGCAGTGTGGGGAAACAATCCAAACATATCTCCTGTTTAAACTCATCACTTTCCCCCGCCTTAAAAAAAACATGTTGACCTAGAGTATCCTAGAGATTTCCCACTGCATTTTTTAAATACTTCTTGGTGGTACTTGTATTGGTTTTGCTCCAGTACAGTGGTACCTCTGGTAACATACTTAATTCATTCTGGAGGTCCGTTCTTAACCTGAAACTGTTCTTAACCTGAAGCATCCCTTTAGCTAATGGGGCCTCCTGCTGCCACTGCGCCACCACCACTTGATTTCTGTTCTCATCCTGAAGCAAAGTTCTTAACCCAAGGTAATATTTCTGGGTTAGTGGAGTCTGTAACCTGAAGCATATGTAACGTGAAGCGTATGTAACCTAAGGTACCACTGTATTCTCAAAAAACCTGGTGCTTTAAAATACCAGAATGGGGCTTCCTTCCTTCCTATGTTACCCATAAGACTATCCCTGTTAGATGGGATCAAAGGTCCATTCTAACTGGAGATGCGGAATCTGTGGGCTGCCAGGTCAGGTTGGACCGCAATTCCCATAATGCTTAGTCCTGGGTCATACTGGCTGAGGATGATGGGTGTTGGAGTCCCACCTAAAAGGCCACCATTTCCCCATCTTTGATCTAGACCAGCGTTCATTTAGACCTTGCAGGTGCTTTTGAGAATCAGATAAGCGGAACATGAAGGCAACACCCTTCTCTTTTCCCTGGCCTCAGCAGCTGAACTTAAGAGGTATAGTGCCTCTGAACTCGGAAGCTCCACTGTCATTCTCTATTAAACTGCTCCAGAGGGAGAAGCCACACTTGCAAGATGCTCAGTCCTAGGCAGGCTGTTTCATTCATCATGGACAGGAGGAAAAGGCAGGGGGAACTAGAGGGATCTGATCTGTAAGCTGCCCAGAGTGGCTGGGGAAACCCAGCCAGATGGGCAACATATAAATAAAATATACTACTACTACTACTAATAGTAGTAGGGTTTGATTCGGTAGACTCCAGATGGCATGATGCTACTGGACCACCCAGATGGAAGGGCACCTGGGGAAGAGGACTGGGGTTGCGCTACATGGCACCATTGTAGCTTTGCAAAAGAACACTGATCCCATGTTTCAAATCCACAATCCTTCGTTGGATTATTCATTTTCAGCCTTGGCCTCTGAACTGAGGTAAACATCAAAGGATTGGATCCAGTGCAAGCCTTACACAGAATAGATACATTTCCATAGGTCTACTTTGAGTAGGACTATCAACAGTTACAACCCATCCTTTCCATTTTGGAGGTCTCTTTCTCTACAATAATAAAATTTATTATTATTATTATTATTATTACATTTCTATGGCTAAATTCTGATGACTATATTTTTTATTAATGCCTTTATGATTTTATGACTTTTCCCTAGTCCTCTGTCCACTTATCTGGGAGTAAGCCCCACTGAACTCAATAGGATTTACCTATTAGTAGGCAGGGATTGTATTGCACTTTTTTTTAGTCAGTAATTTTTTTAACCCACCTTTCATAAGCTACCTTATGTGACGATATTCTAAAATTCATGACATTAATCCATATTGCCATCATAATGTATTGATAACTGGAGCCAAGTTGATGGATTTGAGGGCTGTATTCAGCTAAGTTAGACTAGATCCATTGAAAATGATAGACTTAAATTAGCCATGTCCATTAATTTTCAATGGGTCTACTCTTGATACAACTGACGACCCTGTGGCTCCATTAATGTTTAATTTACAACTTGGGGTCGAAACAGTCATTGTAAGAGAGGCTGCTTTGTAAGTCAAACAAGAGTCCCTGAATCTCACCAGAGCTACTCATTGTTCTTTTGGCCTGCACCCCATCCCAATTTAAAACATAAGGCAATCATACAGGAGTGTGATAAAAATTGCTGAAATGCCCTGCATAGGAATGCTACAAGCTACCACAGTTCCATTTTGAGTTCCTTCAAATTCTGTGCACAATACAAATCAAAACAAAAAAAACCATGTAATATTAATTTGCTATCCTTTCACTTTCCTCTATATTATTGCAATATTGCATTTATGTAATGTTTCCCATTGTTTAAAATGGCTTATCAAATCCTACCTTAGATGGCTTGCAATGCTGGAAATATTTCAAGCAGAAAAGGGTTGTGTTAAACTGAGACATACTCAGCATAGACCCATTGAAATAAAGAGGCATAACTAATCCAAGTCCAATCAATCAATCAATCAATCAATCAATCAATCAATAGTTTCAGTGGGTCTCCTCTGAGTATGACTTACTTGGACAGAACAGATAAATAGTAACCTTACAACAACATCATGGCTGTCTTAACACCAGCTCAAAACCATGCATGTTTACTCAAGAGGAAGTCCTGCTGATTTCAGCAAGACTTACCGGTAACTTCATAATTATTGTGCCCAGGATTGCTGTCTAACCTCCAACCTCATGGGGGCAGTGTAAATTGCTGGGGGAAGGGCCATAGCTCTATGGTGGAGCATCTGCTTCTCAGGCAGAAGGTCCTGGTAGGTCTGGGCTGGAAATGTCTCTTTCCTGAAACCCTGGAGAGCTGCTGCCCAGTCAGTGAGGATACTGAGCTAGCTAGATGCACCAAAGGCCCAACTAGGTATATAAAGCACCTGTCTATGTGTTGATTTCAATGGGAGAGCACTAAACCGAGGGATTCATTTTCTTGTTGAAATCAAGGGGACTAGTGATTTAACTGAGCTGAGGCTCCAATACTTTGGCCACCTCATGAGAAGAGAAGACTCCCTGGAAAAGACCCTGATGCTGGGAAAGATGGAGGGCACAAGGAGAAGGGGATGACAGAGGACGAGATGGTTGGACAGTGTTCTCGAAGCTACAAACATGAGTTTGACCAAACTGCGGGAGGCAGTGGAAGACAGGAGTGCTTGGCGTGCTCTGGTCCATGGGGTCACGAAGAGTCGGACGCGACTGAACAGCAACAAGTGATTTAACTTTGCCGGGCATAAATACTGTCTGTGCACTTTAAGGACCAAGGCTGCAGTTTTCTGCACATTTACCCAAAAGTAAATCTCATCGAAATTACTAGGAAACGCTTCTGTGCAAACATGGATAGGGCTGGGCTTTACAATTCTAGGCATGCATCCTTATGAGGAAGCTTGACTGAGCATTCCTAGCACTTATTACTTCAAAGTAAACATGAATAGGCTGGTACCCACATTCATTTTAAAGGGACTTGAGCATACATTTTCCCTTAACTGATTTTCAGCCAGGTCTGCTGGGAAGTACCGTAAATCCCATGAATTTGGTAGGGTTTACTTCCTCATAAAGTGTTCCTCAGGTTGGGCTTTCCTAGGCAGCTAGCATGGTGGGACAATAGGAACAATGGGGTGTACGATGTCCTTTTGATGAGGCATGAAAGTTTTGCCCTTTCTACAAAAGGAGAGAGGGAGGTGTCACATAGCCTGCAAAAAACCAACCAACCAACCAACCAACCAACCAACCAACCTATACTTTAGTACTACCCATCCGGATTTCCACTATCCATAAAAACAAGTATTCTAATATTCCACACTTAAGTAAACGAAGGTTTCCCAAAACATTTCAGGATGAAGAACGAAGGTAAAATGATGGCCACCTTCTGGTAAGGAGAACAAAAAGCCTGAAGATTTCTGTAGCTCGACAGCTTCACTTTCCAACTTTCCTGGTTGTTGCTGAGTGATGTGAGTGAGTGTGTGACATCATCTACAGCCCAGATGACATCACAGCACAGGAGACCCTTTGCCGATGTCATTGGTGACAAGCTATGATGCAATCTGCAACATGTAGAAGATCACCCCCTTTCGGTAGACGAGTGCGTGGCTGGATATAGAGAACGCTGCGTTCCAAAGAGCAGTGGCTCTATCATCCCCTAAGGGCCACCAAAATGCACTGAGATGAGCAAACCCCTTTATGGTCTAGTGCAGAACAGGTAAGGCGATAGTCCCATCGGAGCTCGGACTCAACAACCGGGCGCGGGTCCTCTTACCTGGATGACTCTCATGTTGAGTCCCGTTTCTTGGGCCAGCTGCTCCCGGATATGCCTGGTGGGCTTCGGGGTGGCAGCAAAAGCTGCTTTGAGGGTCTCCAGCTGCTTAGCCTTGATGGTGGTCCGGGGTCCCCTCCGCTTGGTCCCCGAGTTCTGCTCCTCATTCTCGTTGTTGGTGGTCTCTTTGTCGGAGGAGGTGGAGTTGTCGGTCTCCTTTGTGTCGTCCTGCATCGGGTCCTGGATGTCTGGAGACAGACTTCGGTCGGTACAAGAGGATACTGACAAGGAAAGGGGAGAGTGGGCGTCACTCTTTGGGAAGAGAGGGCGATTTGCAGAAGGAAAGGGGTATCAGTCTTTCTCTTTCCCAAAGGATTACTTGGAAGGACAGCGTTCATCAGTCAGCAGGTTAGGTATGCAAAGACCCCTCCCCTCCTGCAAGGACTTTAAAAAACACCAACATCAGATTTCATCCTGTTTGGACCTAGGGTAGGAGAGAAGACAGGCCTGGAAAGGAAGGTGGAAGCGTGGTGTAGTGGTCAGACATGGACCTGGGAGACCAGGGTTCAAATCCCCACTCAAACCATGAAGCTCACAGGGCGACCACTGCCTCTCAGCCTATCCTACCTTGCAGGGTTGTTGTGAGAGCAGAGAGGAGAACTTTGCGCGCCATTTTGGGAAAGGAGGGCGACACAATTAAATCTTACTCCCTCGAAAGAAATACGCAGAAGGTGAAAAGAAAAGACAGGAGGAAGAGGACACAGGCTGCCCTGAGGAGCACCGAGGATCCCAAAGGCGGAGGGAAATGCAATCAATTAATTGATTCATTAATGAATCAAACAAACAAACAAATAAAGCCGTCTGAAAAGCAGAGGCCAGCGGCGCTCCACCCCCAGTCCTCTTGGTCCCTTTCCCCCATTTTCTCCCCTAGATCTAACCGAACCCAAAGCACCTGGGTCCCGATCCTGAAGAAGAAGAAGAAAAATGGAAGGAGGGAGGGATATGGGCAGGTCTGGTTTTGGAAGGAGTGTTGCAGGACCATTGGGACGGGGAAGAATCCCAGACTATGTGCTCTCTACACACCTTAATCGGAGACGCACGTTTATGGGAAGGCGGCTCTGTTGGAGGTAAGGGGAGTTGACTTCTGAGCAAAGGGAAGCGTGTCCCAGTTGCAGGAGTTGTGAAATAAAATGAGGTTTGTTTTTCAAAAAAGTAACCTCGCCAGCAACCTCTTCAGTACGTTGCCTTCTAATTTGCTGCTGTTGCTATTTGCATTTATATCCCACTTTTCCGGCAAGGAGCTCGAGGTGGCACACATCGTTCTCCCTCCACAACAGCCCTACGAGGTAGGTTAGTCTGAGAGGCAGTGACGGACGCAAGGTCAGTCAGTGAGCTTCATGGCCGAGCGAAGATTCGAACAGGCCCGACACTTTAACCGCTACACTACACTCGCTTTCAACCTACTTTCAATAGGAATTTTCTTCTCTCCCCGCTCTAAAAGTTCTAATTTTATTCCTGCTGAAGGGCCGTGGCTCATTGGTAGAACATTTGCTCTGCATGGAGAAGGGAGCTAGCTGCTTGAATTTCCGGGGCCCCCGATACAGCTGAGACTATTCCCCTGCCTGAATCGCTAGAAAGCCGCTGCCAGTCAGGGTAGACAATATAAGGCTGCTTCCTACGTTCCTGTGAGGTTTGGCTTGCCAAGCCAGGCCCCTCTTGGAGGCCCCGCTCTCACCAGTAACTTCCCCTGCTGGCCCTATTAATCGACGTCCGCCCCGTCTAAAGAGAGGGAGGCCGTTCTGAAATTTGCTTTGCGCTTATTGATACCGCTGGAAGGAAGCAAAAAGGCTCTGGGAGGCGTTGGAGACACCTCTACTGGTCTGTAGGTCTCCTAGAGGCGCCTGCTTGGACGCTCTGGAGAAAAACATGCGAGACTGGAGGGTCTTTGGTCCTATCCTATCCAGCAAAAGCAGTTATTGTATTCAAACGAATGCAACGTGTCTCCAAGGGGGGGGGGGGAGGGAGTGGACCGCCAGATGCCTTCCCCTCGACGGCTACTGCAGGGAATCAGGGTCATATCCCCCACAGATGGAAGAAGGAAGGCACTCCTAAACAGGGTGACTTCCAAATCCCCTCTTTTACAAAAACAAAACAAAATGAAAACAAAACGAAGACGGAGAAGGAAAGGGACAAATTCGACAGACCCCAAGCGATATTTTTCTGGGTAAAGCTTTAAGAGTAGACAAATACAAGGTCTTCCTTCTCTCCTTCACTCTACCTAGTTGCTAGCGCGCTCGCCCCCCCAATGTTGTGCAATCCATTTCGGCACCGACGGGTTAATTCCCCAAACAGAAAGAGCTGGAACCACGGTCTTCACCGCCGCGGCTCATCCTTCTGTTTCCCCCCACGCGAAATCCTTCCTTCACTCTCCTCGTCGCTCTTTTGTCTCCCTCCTTTCCCCGCTTCCTTTTGTCTAAAGTTAAACTGTAAGCTCCTCCAGGCAGAGACCCGCCTCGCGCAGAAATCCTTCTGCGCGGCGCCTGGTGGGATATAGAAAAGGACCTTCCAATAGGCGGAAGAAAGGCGCGATAGAAATGCAACGTTGAAGGTCCTCAGAATCACTCTGAAGGTCTGGGCTGGGGGCTGCGCTTGTCCTCATCTGTCCCTTCTGACCCATCCATCTCCGCTCCCTTTGCTCGTTCTCCGTCCAACGTAGGTTTGCAAGCAACTCGGGGCAGGGACCTGCGTTGCAGCGCAAGCCTCTGCGCCTTTACTGGGAAATCAGTCCCACCCAGTTCAATGAGTCCTACTTCCCAAAGGAGTGTGGCTAGGTGTCCACACATCAGCAATCAATCAGCAAAAAATAAACAAATAAAATAATAACAACAGGAACAGCAAAATCACAGGAGACCACCCCTATCTAGCAGCAAATGCACGCTATCCAACTGCAGGCAGTTCGAGTTACTTTGGCCGCTGAGGCAAAAAGCAAAGGAACCTATGAACCTGCCCGAAACTGAATCAGACACAAATTGGTCCATGTATTGCCTCTGCACCGACCCACAGCTCTCCAGGCTTTAAGACAAGGCCTCTCCCCCAGCCCTATACGGAGATGCAGGGGACTGATCCCGGGGACTTCTGCACACAAAGCGGATCCTCTACCACTGAGCTAAGGCGTTTCTCTTCCTCCCTGGCGCGCGCCCGCGCGCGCACACACCGAGAGAAATCGCGAATCAAATAGCTAACAAAAGGCTGCTCTTTCCTGACACTCCATATCGGTTGCCAAAGGCGACTCCTTCCCCCTGCCCTAGGGTAGGGCCGGCTCCGTCGGCTCACCTGAGTTGAGATTGCCTTCTTTCAAGCTTGCCGAGCTCAAGTAATCGTCCTTGCAGACGAATTTGTTTTCGTCGATGATGTAAAGCTCCTCGCCCGTCGAGAGCTGCTTGTTACACACCATGCAAGTGAAACAGTTCAGGTGAAAGACTTTGCTCCGGGCTTTGCGCACCAGGTCCGACGGGGAGATGCCTTGCGCGCACCCGGCGCACTTGGTCCCAAACCTCCTGGATACAAAAGAGAGAGCGTAAGAGTGGGGTGAGGAAAAGGGGGGAGGTCAGAGAAAGAGAGGATGAGGACCCACTAAGGAAGGAAAGGAGTCTTAGCGGGGAGCCGCTCTCCATGGTATTTTGCGCGCTGGGAACTTCTAGACCTTCCCGGTAGACGCTGCCAAATAATTTAGGGACGGAGCGGGGGGACGGGGACAGAAGGGTCATTTTATTGCCTAGCCCTGGAGAAGTTTTGGCGACGGGGAAGGAACAGGATCCGACCAACGCAATCTTTCCCGCTTCCAATCCAGAGGAATTGGGCCATCGCGGCCGACTTTGCGCAGGAGAACCCCCGTCGGATCCAGTCCCGGGTGCTTGATCTACTTGAGGCCTGTAGCAACACTCTCACGAGGTCCCTTTTTTGATTGATTGTTGGCAGCCTGGGGTGCGTCCCCCCCCCCTCGTGTGTGTGGTGCGTCGGACTGAATCGGGGCCACAGTAGAAAGACCCAAACTGGGGTCCTTTAGATCTAGGCATTAGGAACCACCCCCTCGCAAAAAGCAAAGCGCGCTGCGTTACGGGAAACGAGAGCTGTGGAGACGCTTTTAATTTTCCTCATTGCAGCGAGTTGTGTGGGTAGCTAGGCGTGCGTGTGTGTAACGTGTAAGAATCGCCTGTTGAAATGTGGTCCAAAAAACCAAAATCGAGGTCTCTGTATCGATGTGTCAGTGTGTCTGCCCCCGCATACACTCGAATTTGGGGTATAGAGCGCACAAGGCTCCAAGTCATCACCACCTCCTCCACTGGGCACCATTTTCTCCCCAGGATGGCCCACGGTGACGTTGATTTAGTGAAAACATTACAACCCATAAATCATTTGGTGCGGTTAGTTTGTATGGCGGTCGCTTCATCTGCACCTTATTAAAAAAAAATTTTTTTTTAAACAAACCGTTCAAGGGGTTTAAAGTTTTTAAAAAGTGGGGGTGGGGGAGGGAAGGGGCTGGAAAGTCTAAGAATTCAGAATGGCCATTACAGGCCCGTTTACATGTGCAAAGCCAGCTTAGCCTCCATTCATTCATATGCGTTTGCCTTGGGGGGCCCTATGCCCGCAGAGCTGAAGTCACTTCGGCTCCCCCTCTTTCGCCCTACAGCACCGCACCTTGCCGCGCCTGCCATTTCCATCCCTAAACAGATAGGCGCTTTACCTCCAATTAATGCCCGAAAACAAAAGGCTGGGGTGGATTTGCATTTGCAAAATGAGGGTTTATTTGTTGATTTTCATTTCCCCCAAGACAATAAGGAAGGGAGGTGGGGGGGGAGTGAGAAATGCGGGTGGGCCACAGTCAAAGGAGGCGAAGATTTCCACCTCCTTCTCCGAAGGTTTTTGGCGGGGTGGGGGACAACACCTGAAAACAACTGGCTTTTAAGATCTAGGGGGCTTTGAAAAATATTATTGTTCAATGATAATAATAATAATAATAATAATAATAATAATAATAATAATAATACTTGGGGGGGACTTGGACCCCTTTCCTCTGGACGAAAAAATAATGTGCCTCTACCCCCCGAAACTGTCATCCTTTGCTTATATAGGCTGTAATTGCAGCCCCACTTACCTGGGAGTAAGCCCGGTTGAAATCAATAGGACTTTAACTTCTGCGCAGACAGCTGTAAATTGTGAAGGAGACCGTTGAAATCAATCGGACTTACTCTCGAGTAGGGTCGGACTGCATATATTTAAACCTCGGTTGCCCAGACTAACAGGGGGGTGGAGGGGGGCCCCTGCTGGTTATATTTTCAAGGAAAATATAAAATCAAGGGGAAGGGGATTGCATCGATTTGGCATTGTTGGGGTGGGGAGGGGGGCGTTTGGACTTCCAGACGCAAGAACTTCAGGACCAGCTTATGGGCCTCTGTTATGCTGACAAATATTTGCATCGTGCCGCCGGGAAAGCCCACCTTGGAGCGCAGCCTCGACGTCAAAACAGGAGACCTGAGTTTACTCGGAAGGAAACCCTAGTGAATTCGATGGGTGGGTGTTCTTCCTACGGAAAGCGTGCACATAATGGTAGGCTAAATCTTCTTTCGACCCTTTCTCTAAAGGAAGGAGGCTCTCCTTGCCTGTGTCAAAATGGATATGGAGTATTCCTTTTTATTTCAGTCTTTCCTGGGTAATTCAGGTAGCCCGATTTCGCGCCCTCTCGGATAAATCCATCGCTGGTGGAGAGAACAGGTTTTGACCTTGCTACTCCCCCCCCCCCCATTTGTCAGTATTTTCCAATACCAAGCTATATAAAAACCTTTAAAATAACAAAATAAAAAATCGCAGGACCCCCCGCTTTCTGTCTTTGGGCTGAGTTTCTAAATCAAAGGATGCAAGCCTCTTCCTCTTACTCGGTAGTAAATCCCATTGCCCCCCCCCATGGGGCTATCTTCCCTAGGACAAATTTAGGATGGCCCGATCCTATGCCCCTTTGTTCAGCAGCAAGCCTCCATTTCGATGGAACTTACTCCTGGGTAAAGGGCGCATGCTTAAGGAGCACGCTTGGCGATACCTGGCTTAACCCCAACGAAACAGCCATAGAGGGATCAGGCCTTTGTGTGGGGTGTGAGTGGGGGGCGTTGTTCAGAGTTAGGGCCCTTAGCGTCTATTTACACATTGGCTATACAGAACTAGCAACACTTTTTGGAGAGTCGAGAGAAGAGTAGAACCGCAGTCCTGAAGGGGATGGACTATGGTGTGCAATTTTCCGGGGTGGGGGTGGGGAAAGACTTCAGGGGCTGCAATTCTAAACTCTGAGGTGTCGCACTCCATTTAGTGGGGGCTCAGACCCTAAGGAAGTGGGGTTACGACTACAACCCACATCATCCAAGAGGGGCTATTGGGGTGTTGGTGGGGGGTGGGTTAGAAAAGAGAGGGGGGAGGCTTAAGGGTGGGGGAAGGAGATGGAGAGACGTAGCCCCTCACCTGAAAAAGTCGTTCTTACAGTAGAGCTTGCCTTCCCGGGAGAAACATTTCTCGGTCAGGTTGCATTTGCAATCGCAACACTGGACGCACTTGATGTGCCAGGCCCGGTCCAGGACGTTGAGCAAGAACCTGTCCAAAATCGGCCGCTCGCAGCCGGCACAGTGAACCATCATAGCCGCGGCCGGATGGGGGTGGTGGGGATCTCGCCGCGCCGCGCCCCGCTGCCAGCCCACCTCGCCTCTCCGCGCGCTCCCTCTCCGGCGCGCTTCTCGGTGCGCTCTCGCTCTCTCTACTTGCCGTCGGGGCAGCGCGCTAGCTCCTCTCTCCGCCTCGGTCCGCCTGCAGGGCGCCGTCCGAGCAGGTCAGCAGCGACGCATCCTCGGCCCGGCAGGGTGCCTCGACGACAGAGGTGGCGGAGAGAGACGAGGCCCAGCAGGCCCGGCGCTTCCTCCCCTTCCGCGGTCCTCTCCGCCGGCGTGTGGGTGGCTGCCCGGGACTTTGCTCCACTTTCATGCTGTTCCCATCGCCCAGCTTTGTCTCCCGGCTTTAGTAATTCGCGCATCCTTATTCAGATTTGGTGACGTCGGGCGCCACGTCGGGTGGGCGGCGGCCAATGGCGAGCCGGTGGCTATGGCAACCTCTTAATTTATAGCATATCTAAATTGGCTCCAGCCTTGCGCTTGGCACAGAGGGGGAAAAAGAAGGCAGCCCTATTGTTGAGGGGCGAGATTTTCACCTGGCTTGCCGGGGTACTCTGTGAGTATTTTGCCTCCTCAGGAGCCTTGGGGAGGAGGGGGTGCTCGCGGATCGGGGCCCACGGGGGGCTGGAGGACGCGTGTGTGTGTGTATCGGTAGATCGGTCCTGGGGAGACCCCCACCCCAAAGAAACAAGCCAGCTTTAGCAATAAAAGGCGCCCTTTTATGCCCCCCTCTCGAGAAATCTCTAAAAAGGTGTCAGGTGGGGGGCAACGAAGGCATGCAAGGATAGTTTTCCTCGCGGTTTCCTTTCGGGAGGGGGCTTGGGCTGCGAGCGGGCAGGCGGCGTTACCTGTCTGAAACAGTTGCGCGCGATGATCTGGGCTGTAAAGTTTGTGTGAAATCGAGCCACATTCGGGACTCTGTATGTAAAACTATTATATTTATTATATTACTGATGACGAATCGACCCCGGCAGTAAAGTGAAAAGGGACCGGTAATTCTCGGAATGCCCATCCTACCACGTTCTACTCAAAGTAGACCCGTTGAAATGAATGGACTTGCGTTCGTTGTGCCCATTCTTCCGAGTGGGTCTACTCTAAGGAGGACTGGCATGCAACCCCGGAATTTCCCCCCCTCTCTTTCTCCCTCCCCCTCATTAATAATAGTAATATTAATAAATAGGGAAAATAAAACCTTTTGGGACCCCCTCCTTCCTTATCTTCTCGGGAAAGGGACTGGGAATCCTAGAATCTCCCCCTCCCAGCGAATAATACTAATGCGAATAATTATAGCAATAAAACTTTGCCAATTAGTCCGCCCTTCCCCCGCACGCCGCCGCCCTCCAATTCCAGGGTCTTGAAAACTGTCCAAGGAAGCAATTGCAGAGGCAGAAAATGAAAGGGATAAAATAATCTTCGCGCGAAACGAGCGTTCGAATAGAATTTTCACCAAGACTCGACTGCTTAAAGTTGCTACTCGGAGGCTGGGGGAGTGCGAAAAAGCGAGAGTGAATCGACCGCGATATCTTTCGTGTTCCCCTTTAACTTCTCCTGTGTGGATTGGATTTCTCCGAGCCCCGTTTCTCTCAAGGCCTATCGATGGGGCGGGGGGGAGGGTTGCTTACTTGGGAGTAAGGTCCATTGAGACGCCACATGGCCCAGTTAGGAAGGTTTTGGGAGTGTGTTGGCAGGTTCCCTTCCCTTAAAAAATAAAATAAAATAAAATTCCTGATCTAGGAAGACTTTGGAAGTGTTATGATCCAGGAGTGGGGAGGAGGAGGGGGTCGTTGGCCTCGTGCGCCTGTTGCCTAGGAATTTGGAGAGAGGGCTTGGCACCCCCCCTTCTTTTTGTCATGCAAGGTGCACGGACAATAGGGGGGACAGGAGAGATTAACTTACAAGGTTCTCTCTCCTCCCCCACACCCCAAACCATTCCTTGCTCTCTAGAAATGGGAGGGTTTGACAAGCCTCTCACAAAGCCGCCGTGAATGGTCCGAGCCCCAAATACATAGTTAGTCATTTCATTAAGTCTGATAATGAAGAGAGAACTCTCCCCCCCCTCATTTGTACGACAACATTAGAAGTGTGGGTGGGTGGGGGGTGGGGGAGCTGAGAAGCAGAGCTTCAAAGAAGAGCTGAGGGGGGGGGGGAGGGCAGAAACCCAAATAAATGCCCCTTCCTTCCTTTTCCCCAGAGTTCGCCATCTGAAATAGATGCCATCTGAAAAGAGAGAACATGGGAATCGTTCGTTCTTCCTAAAGAAAATCTATTTCCTCGACGTGAGCTCGGTGCGTTAGGAGGCCAGGCGGGGACCTCAACGGGATCCTTCCCACATCCTTACTCTAGGAAGACCCCCTTCCTCTTTCAAATGGAATCTAATTTTTCGTAACAAAAAAACAAAACAAAAACCCAAGCCACTTAATTTGCCTATTGGCCAATTTCTAATTTTGGAGGGGGGAAGGAGGAAGCGCGCTGGGCTGGATAAGGCCCCGATTTTAAAATACGCGTCGGAGCAAGAGGGAAGGGGGGTGGGCGGGATGGCAAAGCTTCGGTGTGTAAGGGTCGTGTTTGCGTGTGTGTGTGTGTGTTTGTGAAGTCGGTGGCGAAGGGAATATTAATGGCCCTTCCTGGAACCAACGCAGAAAAATCTGTTCAAAACAAAGGACTGGTGTGTTGTCCTGTGAGTCCAGCAGCCAAGACTTTTGTTCCCAATGTGAGTGAGAGAGACCAGCTATAGAACAAGGGAGACGCTGGACTTTGACCGGAGTGGAGAGTTCTAAAAATGGAATGTTATTCAGTCTGGCAAACCTATTTTTAAATTATTATTAAAGCAGAAATCGTTTCCTGTCTTGACTATATGCAGTGAGCTTTTAAAAAAGGAAAAGGATTGTGTGTGAATGATTGTAAATTGAGACTCTCGCCCTTAAGCTTATTCCCTTTGGCAAGATCTTTCCAGGTTTCCACCCGTTTGAGGGGTTCTCTGTGTCCAAGGAAAGGTCTAAGGATGGTAGAGGTTTGTGGGTGGGTGGTGGGGGTGGGGAGGTAAATTCGACTTAAAGCAGACTACTTCGGTTTTAAGATTCTGGATTGTTTTCTTTGGGTCTCTGTGTGAGATACAGCCACCCCCTCCCAATATTTAGCACGGTGCGAAGGTCTTTGTCAAACGTGGGTGTATTATTCCTAGCGAAAGCTTTTCCAATCTAAACGGAAATTCAATTATATGTACCATCCAGACACATATATCACACGCACGCGCACACACGTGCACTTATCTCCATCCCTGTTATTAACATACCGCTCACACAACTGCCGTGTAAGACGTGAAGTTAATCCGTATCCTACCCACTGACTTTGTTGGTGGCATTTAATGTTGGCGTTCGTATCTCCCTTTACCTTCTGGTCTCAAAATCTTTTTGAATCTTGAAGAGACTCGGAAAGACTACCACGCAGAAACCCACGGCCTCGAGAAGCAGGGCGGGGGGGAGATCCGTGGATAAACACTCTAGATATTTGTTTCCTTCCAAACACAAGGCAAAACAAAAACCTTTATGTACACATACATTTCCAAAGGCGCCCTGCGAGCCCTTTCTTGCAAATATTTTCTATTGGGTAAAATATATCAATAGGACTTGCATTTATCTGCAGGTTGGTTTTTCTTTTTCTTTCCAGGGAATGATTTTAAAAAATTATTTCCAGTTTTAAAACTATGTTTTTACCTGCGTAGGGAAAATCGAGTCCCGCGTATATACACGTATACGTATACAATATAGTAGAACATGCATTGTTACTCGTGGGTTGTGTGTTTTTTTTTAGTGTGGTTTTGCCTGTGGCGAGTGTTTCCTTACCTATGAATAAAACCCCGTGGAATTACCTTGCGTTTATATTTACCACGCACCGCAGAAGCTATGTTGTTATGTGCCAATAAAGGAGGTGTGTGCTGAGCGCGGAGACAGGGTAGCGCGCACGTTCACGCACACACTTCGCCATAAATCTATATGGAACGAAGGAAAAATTAGTAGAGAACAAGACATCCAAACCCTGATGGTGTGTAGATAGAAGGGGCTTTGGACTGAAAAAGTCCGCAAGCCTGAAAATTGATGCACCCCCCAAATAAGCCTTCAAGGTTCGTTTCTATAGTGTTAGACTAGAGCAGTGTACTCGAAGGTGGTTGAATCTGGATTCCAGTTTGTGCAACTTTAGTGCAATTCGGCATGAAGAACGTCCTACCTAGAGAGCCTTCCTTATACGGCGATATCTGTGGAAAGATACGCAGTTACTCGGTCATGCGTTTATGAATGCGTAGAATACCCTGAACCTCACCATTAATATCTCCCGGCCACGTGCTTCCTTCCTCCTTTATCGTCTATAAAATATTTGATATATGTAGGGGTTCTTATCGTTTTCACCCAACCTTGGCAGCTTCTTCTTCCAATTTATTCTTTGGTGTTATGGGAAGGAGGTGGAGGAGAAAAAGAGTGGGGAACGGCAGCAACAACCACCTTGATTTCTTTTCTTTATTGCCGCAATCCTAATCGCATTGCATTTACTTCAAAGTAAGTCCCGATGACTTCAGGGCGTCACGCTCCTTCCTTCAGCGCGGCTGGGATCGCAGCCACAACGCAACGGAGGGGTCCTTCCTTTATGGCGCTAGCATTCCTCTCGAATATGGTTGGCCATATTAAACCCAATCCCCTCTTTCTCAGAAACGCGCACACGCACAAATCCTCCACCCCCGAACCGGACCCCCTGCCTTCATCACTATCGGCTACTCAAAAATCTGCATGGGGGAGACGAAAGCCCCTCTCCCACCCAGCTACTGTTCCTGACACATCACCGGGCATCAATACATCAGAACTGATAATGCCCACAAAATCGATAATTTCCCTCCCTATCAGCATCTGGGAAGAGGAGATAACTCTTTCTCCCACCCTTTCAGTTCTCCCTCATCCAGGATGGAACAGGCTTTTCACCCCTCTTCCTCATTTTAATGCACTGGGAAGGAAAGGTGTGTGTGTGTGTGTTTGTGTGTGTGTGTGTGTGTGTGTGTGTGTGTGTGTGTGAGAGAGAGAGAGAGAGAGAGAGAGAGAGAGAGAGCTTTTCACCTTCCATTCCCCGAACTGTACTACATTGGAAACCCGCCCCCCCCCAATTCCACTCGCACAAATCTTCAGCTCTTTTTCACTCCTCTTGCACTTGGAAGAAAGAGGCGCGTGTGTATGTTTATGTATATTATATATACCTCCATTCCCCAAACTGTAATACATTAGATTAGAACCTCCCCTCTCCCCAATTCCCTCCACACAAATCTTCAGCTTTTTCCATTGGAAAGAAGGGGTGTGTGTGTGTGTGTGAGAGAGGAATCTTTTTGCTCCCGTTCCCCAAATTGTACTACATTACAGCTCCCCCATAAGCCCCCCCCCCGAAATCTCCAGCTCTTCCTCCATTGCTCCCTCCCCCGCTAGGCCTATTCCGGGGTCCCGAGCGCGCTGGAACAGATGGTTAGAGAGAATCAAACCCTACAGTCTCTCTCTCTCTCTCTCTCCTTAGTTCATAAAGCGACTGCGCGTTGGCAACTGCGGCGGCGACAGTAATAAGAGGCGCGCGCGCTGTTGATGGAATTTACTATATTAAAAAAAACAGAAAGGAAAAGAAAAGAAAGCAGCAAAGCGCCCCTTTGAAGAGAGTAAAGTGTATCAACATTACAGCGCAACAGACGGCGGAGGGATAAAGGAAACAGCGAAAAGACAAACAAGATAATCATCTGTTTCCAATCAGTTAAGCTCTGTAGAATTTGTAAGGCTGCACTCTGCATATCCCCCCTGAGTTTTGTAATTAATTACCTATCTGTTTGGCATTGCGACGGGTTTTTTCTTTTGTTGATATTCCAAATTATTCCCCACTCCCCATCGCCCCCGCCAACCTTACAGGAGTGTTGTTTAAAAGACACACATGGGGGAGGAAGGGAGGGGGAAAGACGTGGGCGCGCGTGTTAGTGGCTTCGGGGGCTCCAAGTTGTCTATTATGAGGGATGGGGAACGCGTGGCCTTCCAGATATTGGGACTCTAATTCCCAGCAGCCCCAGCGGCAGCAGCCAGGACCAGGGCCAATAGGTCCGGGATGATGGGAGTTGCACTTCTGCGGGGTCTGGTTCCCTCGTGCTGCTGCGTAGTCTAAAGGCGCGTTTCCAGCAAAACCCCCAAAGGAATGTGTCTCTGTGTTGTGTCCAATCTTAGTCCTACTCAGAGTAGACCCGCTGAAGTTAATAGACAAAAATGCCTTCGGCCCATTGATCTCAATGGGTCTACTCTGAGTAGGAGTTAAAGCTAGACTGAAAGGCGCCTTTTTTTTTTTTTGGCCAAAATCCAACGCAGGCTTGTTTGTTTATTTGCTCGCTAGCTCGACGCTTTGCAGGGCGCAGTAAAGCAGGTCTCTGCCTCCAAGGAACTTACAATCTAGAGAGAGAGAAAGAGGGAGAGAGAGAGAGGGAGAGAGAGAACTATGACTCAGAAATCTGTCGAATGGGGCCTAGTCTTTGACATTTTCCTCCCCGCTCCCCTGTATACGCACCCCGCCCTGCACTGAATTAACAGATCTCACAGCATTCAGTGGGACTTTCTCCCAAGCAAATGTGCGCAGGGCCGCAATCCCCGGCAGGGTTAGTGTACACCGCTGTGTTCCACCGGCTTTTCTCTCTAAGCAGCCTCGATCAGGAAAATAAAGCCTTCACTTTCCATTTATTTTAGCTAGGGTGCATGTGCATGTGCGCGCGCTTTAAATCCCTCCCCTGTTCCAAAGGCGGGAGGGAGAGTCTCTAAATAAAAAATAAAATAAAAATAAAATTAGATTGCATTTCCACACTTCTTGGAACCAAGTCCCAGGGAGTCCAAGCGGGGCTTATTCGTTCCCAGGAGGAGACAGCCTTAAAAATGATTAACCTTGGCAGGATCGTGTCTTTGATTCCTACACACACACACACACACACACACACACACACACACACAACACACACACACACACACACACACACACAGCGCGCACATTGTAGGTGCGGAATGGAATGTGCTTGTTTCTGCAAAAGGAGGCGAGGAGTTTTGAGAAAAGGGCAAGCGAAGAATAGGTTTGGCAACAATGAGAGCGTTGGGATGGTGGGGTGCGTGTATGAATGACTTCTGATTTTCCTCATTAAAACCTCCTTCTGGAAAAATGAAAGAATAGGTAGGGAAGGAAAAGATGTTGGAGGGGGGAGGGTTCTTTTCTGATATATAACATTAAACAACCTCACCAAACCCAGCGAGGTTCTCGGGGCTTGTGGGCTGTGGGGCTCTTTCTGAGTGGCTGCGTTACAAATTGTAAATTTAAATTGCTCGCCGGATTCATTACTGCCTCCCTTTGATTTCAGTCAGCCGTGAAAAATTGTTACTGGTGTACCACTGCGAAAGTGTTTTGCCGCAAAGAGCAACAGCCCTAATCACCCAGCTTTCTCTCTCTCCCACAAAAGTGTAATTATTTTGTTTTGGGTGTAAATATAACCTACGGTACAAAAAGTCCAGCGGCGTCTGAATGCATTACGGAGCGCATTTAAAGGAGATCCGTCCGAAATTAATACCAAGGTTAAACAGGAAAGAGAGAGGGGGGGGGGGTAAATAAGCAGGCAGATGGAAACGACACCATTTTTATAATTATTTTTAAAAGGAGAGTGCGAGCGGGGGGAAAGAAAAAGAAAGAAAGCGAGAAAGGAAAATTTTAAATAAAATAAAACGTAAAAGAAAGCTGAAAGGGGTTCATTCACACACTTTCACAAGCTTCCCTCCGTGAACAAAGAGGTGGAGAAGGAAATCCCCTCTCAAAGCTGGGGGTTGAATCTCCTGCCGGGAGGCCCTTCGGGAAAGAACGGGCGCTTTGCGCAAAAGGGGGTCTGGTCAGTTGCGCAGGAGACGTTCCCACCAGCTTGCGCTCCTGAGACCTCACTCCAGGCTCTTCCTGGCTCTGAAACGAATGATAGGAGGCGACCCTCGCGTCTGTCGCCTCCGAAATAAATAATGCCCCCCCTTTTCCCTCCCTCCACCCCAGCCCAGTGCCAGGACTCGCTTTCTCTTAGGGACGCCCACCGGCGTGCGCAAAGAATCTTGGCGTCTGTTCAATAATGTCATTTATAATGCCACCCCCGCCTATACACACCGGGGTTTGTAGGTGCTGGTTCAGACATGCATATTCATCACATGGCGACTGCCAAAACAAACCAACCAACAAACCTTGATGACTCGCGCGTGTGAATGAACCTCCACGAATCCAGGACCTCCAAATCTCATACTTTCCTTTCCCATCTCCCATGACAGCAAAGTGCACACAAAGTCCCCCAGCCGTTTCTGTCCCATTTTTTACACACCGCTCACCAGCCCATACTTTTACCAAAACAGCGGCCACCTAGAAATTATTTCACAGCGTTTCGAAAGGAATCTCTAGTCAGCAGAGCTTGGAGAGAAATGGAGCGGCTGTACCCCCTCTTGCGAACCGCTCATCAACACCGGAAAGTGCTGTAGAGTTGAGCTGGGAATAGGTTGGTGTAGAAATCTGAAGAACGCAATAGAATAAATAAAGAGAACAGTAAAAATAATAATAATAATAATAATAATAATAATAATAATAATAATAATAATAATAATAATAATAATAATATCAGAGGTTTTGGGCATTGGATATCGAATTCTTAAATGGATTTCAGGTATCGTTATTTCATAAGTAAACGGATTATGGTACACTCAGACAGTACACGCCTCTGAACTCTGGAATCGTTTCTCTGTATATCTTAGGAGAAGCTGGAAGGGTATTTCCAATTACGCGCGTTAAGTTGGGGCGCGTTTATGCATCCTGGGCCCCCCTTCCCACGCGTTCCGCACACGTGCAGCTTACACGGGGTTACCTCGCGAGTTCGTGTGACTTTCCCACATCTCCCACGCCCGGGAATTGGGCTGGGATGCGTGGATCCAGTGAGCTGCAGGGTTCCTTCCAGGTTTCCCCTCAAACTTCTAATTCCATCAAGCCTACTGGAAACAGAGGTGTAGGTGTGTGTGTGTGTGTGTGTGTGTGTGTGTGTGTGTGTGTGTGAGAGAGAGAGAGAGAGAGAGAGAGAGAGAGAGAGAGAGGGAGGCGCGCCTCGAGGAGCAGGCGGGCCGAGTTTATGGAACCCTGCTAATTAATTGTGTCATTAAAGAAGCATCGTCTACCCACCCAAGGAAAATAAAACGGGTTGCTTGGTATACGAGGAAGCGGTGCTAAAGAAGGAGAGCGCTCATTTCGAATTCCTCCTCCGCTTCCACCCCACCCCTTCTCCAAATCCCCCCTCTCCCCCCCCGCCCTCAATTCTTCTCTCAGAGCTGCACAGACTCTCCGCAGTTGGTTGGAAGGAAAGGAAGAGAGGGGTGAAGAAACAGAAAGGACACTCGAAGTCGGATAAACTGCGTACCTGGAACAAGGACCCGCCGGGTGCCGTCGGACGGCAAGAAAGAACAGCAGAAAAAAATCCCCCAATCTCTCTCTCTCTTTTTTTAAGAGGAGAAGCGCAGCCTCGAACCCATAGCGTCTGCCCGCCCACCCACGCCTCGAGGGGTTATAAAAAGCTAAGAAAAAGAGGGAGGTCCTCCTTTTTTAAAGAAGAAACGAAAAAGAAAGAAGCAATAGAATCACGACTGATCTCAGACGAGACTGCTGGGATCGACGGATTGTTGCTCCGTTCGTCATCCGAGGGGACCGGGGAAAAGGAACCGGTCGTGTGCAACACGCGGGGGGAAACTGCGCCCGCGTGTACTGAGCTTGTCTCTGTGCGGCAGCCGTTACTGGCTACTAAAATTAGAGGCGAACTTTTCCAGATCCGTCTCTGAAAAGAATCTGCTCTCTGGCTAGAAGCGACTGCGTAGTAGTGAACGAAGTAGTGAACGTGCACGTGTGAATGTGCTGCTCCATATCAAAGATGGGGGAGAGAGGTTTCTGCATGCGAGGCAGAATGAGAGGGTAGACATCTGGACCCTGCCATTTCAGAATATGTGTGTGTGTGTGTGTGTGTGTGTGAGAGAGAGAGAGAGAGAGAGAGCGAGAGAGAGAGCAGGAGTGATCTGTGTATCTTTGTGCGAGTTAAGAAAGTTTTTTTTAAAAAAAAACGTTTTGCGTGAAATAAATTATCGTTATCAGGCTGTGCTAAATCTTATTCTCAGATATGTTTATTACACTTAGTTAGTTTAAAAAACTTGTGCGCCTTCATACCACACTTTTTGAAGTGGCTCAGTCCAGGGATCTGTCTTCAGAAGTTTCTCTCTTTCAACTTCAAACATAGATCGGTTTTTCAGCTGGAACGCCCGCGTGTCTCCAGACACAATGATTTTCCATGGAATCGGTTCACACCTTATCTGCCAGCAATCAAGCGACGCACAGAAACGTGTGAGCCAGCCTGACGGACAAGCATTCTGGGTTGGGTGGGATACAGGGTGAATCGGGTTCTGCTTTGGATATTGGTCTCTACTATGAATGTTGGTCTCTACTACACACCATACATTTAAGGCGCTATGATAACACTTTAAACAGCTTCACCCAAAGAATCCTGGGAATTGTAGTTCAGTAAAGGTGCTGACAGTTAAGAGACCCCTGAATTCCGCTCACAGAGTTACAGTTCCCAGAGTAAGTCCTTTACCTTTTTTTTTTTTTAAAAAAAACCCCCTCTTTCCAGTGAACTCTGGGAATTGTGAGGAGAAGAGAAGGTCTCTTAACTACTTTCAGCACCCTTGCAAGGCCACAACCTCCAAGGTTCTTTGAAGGACTCCATGACTCCTAAAATGGAATCCTAGTGCTTTAAATGTATGGTGCAGGTGCAACCTAAAGAATGTAAAATGCTAATGTTTAGCCTCTCTGGCTGACTTTGCAAGAGGGTGGGCTTGATTCCCACACTTTGCCCCTGCTTCCTTCTGGATGAGGTGAAGAGCCTGTGGATGTCATACCAGGGTTGATTATAAGCTTTGCACATTCATTGGTACAAGGTTGTGAGCCGGGCCTCATTTGCACAGAAGCAGCTGTGTCAGGGCTGGACCACTGCAATCCACTAGTAGTGGGAACTTGTATGGTGGAATGCTGCTCCACAGGGGAGCAAACAACGACAACATCCATGTAGGTAGAAAACTGGGGTCTAGGAGAAAGATTCAGACCTAGCCTTCTGCTTGATCTATCCATTTTCTTTAATGAAAGACGTGGTGGTGGTGGTTGCAAGCAGCATCAATAATAATAATTTTTCAGTTTAAGGTTTTACAATCGATTATCCAACAATCACCATAAAAACAAGATTCCAAAGAATCTCCTGGACTTCCTTCCTCCCCTTTGTGGGTCCTTTTGTTAACATTTCCTCCTGTATCCAAATCTTTGACATCTCCATTACATCCAAAATTCAACATTAAACTACAAGTGTTATTCCAATAGGGAGGAGCATTTTGTTATGCTAGCAACCAGCAGTGCTGGTTAGCTCCCCCATTCTGAAGTGTTACAGCCTGGGAACCTCAATGAGAACCAGCCCCTTGTATGAAAGCCCGAATGAGGTCAGTGTGCATATGAAATGGCTCATGTATACTACTAAACCATATGTTATGCTACCCCTCCATCACTGAAGTGTGTCTCCCCCTGTCCATCCCTTGACAGAGAAGGCAGCAAAGTGAACTATATATTCTACCTGGGAGTATTTTCCATTGAAATAAACAAGTTTTTTTTTACAATCTAAATAAATGTGCCTGACGCTTGAAGCTCTGGAAAGCAAACCCTTTGACTTGGAAAACAGCACATACACATCCTAGGTGAAAACTGAATGTCAAGCATGTTGGGTTTCTTTTTAGTGATGGAGGTGGTGAAAATATGGTTATGCTTCTGCACATGCTTAGAGACACCCTCAACCACCTCCTCATATCCACAGTTAAACCTTGACGTTACAAACATGTTCTGCTTTAAATCTGTATTTTGCTGGTTCCTATTGAGTCACAGATACTTCCGAGGCTATGTAAATGGAACAGTCTGAAATTAGTGGTGTTAATGTTATACAGAGGTTTAGAGGACACCCCACCCCCCGCCTTTCTCTTTGGGTTGAAGGAAACTGGAAGTAGTACAAGCAGAGACCCCACTCTTCTGCTCCACAATAACCAACCTGCAAGAACTACCATGCCCAGGTTCCCAACTCACCATCACTGGAGCGCCTTAGAAAGTTCACAAACAGTACTGAAAAGCCAGTGTTCAGTGGCACCAGGTGGGTAGTGTTAAGGCAGGCTTCCTCAAACTCAGCCCTCCAGATGTTTTGAGACTACAATTCCCATCATCCCTGACCACTGGTCCTACTAGCTAGGGATCATGGGAGTTGTGGGCCAAAAAAACATATGGAGGGCCAAGGCTGAGGAAGCCTGTGTTAAGGGATCATAACTGAGCCCCATTATCCGAACTGGAGTATGCACCTCAGACTGGAGAAACAAGCCCTGACCCCAAAACCCTGGAGGGAAGACACTGATTTTTATAGGATAATTCTGGCATAGAGCTTCCGACAGGGAGTGGGGAGGGCTCAAGTGCTTTCTCCCCCTCCCCATTCCCCAAGAGAGCTCTGTGGCACTCAGCTTCTGGTTTCCCACAGGCATCTGGGTGGCCGTTGTGAGAACATGATGCTGGACTAGATGGGCCATTGGCCTGATCCAGCAGCAAGGCTCTTCTTATGTTCTTAAGTGTTTGCCAAACTTGGGCCTCAAACTGTTGTTGGACTACAACTCCCATCATCCATAGCTAGCAGGACCAATGGTCAGGGATGATGGGGATTGTAGTCCAACAACAGTTTGAGACCCAAGTTTGGGAAACCCTGCACTCAACAAATTCATGAAGGATTTGGTTAACATTGGCTGCTTGTTATGATGGCTATTCTCCCCCTCTGCTGTGGTGGCCTGCTGGGAATTACAAGTGATGAGAGGTCCTGCTTGTGAGTTTCCCACAAGGCATCTGGTTGAGCTCTGTGAGAACAGGATGCTGGACAAGATGGGCCACTAACCTCATCCAGCAGAGATTTCCTTCCTCCTCTCAGAGGCCAAGCTCTCTCTGCTTTAGGCAACCCCTGACCAGCAACATTTGAAAATAATGCAGGCAGGACTGGAACCTGGGAAACATGTGGTTTTCATCACACCTGATGAAGTTGTGTGCATCTACATAGTGTATACCTGTGAACCCATCAGAGGACCAGACCACCCACCCATTCATTTTCCTGTGTAAAGTCAAGAAACCTTTCTATTAATCTCACTTGAGTCTTTCCAGCACCCCTCCCCCAGTTAAACAGAGTTTTGTTCATCTGGCCCCAGCACTTACTCTGATCACCTCGTTCACAGATGTATGTGCTGCTAACACCCACCTTCCTTCTTTAAAGCTAATCATTTGGTTTGGACCAGAAGTCTCAGGTCTCGCGGGAGTTGGCTTTTTGTGTGTGTAGGGGGCGGGGAGAAAAAGTAAATAGCCACAGGGCTTTTCTTTATGTTTGCTCGGATTATTTCCCAAACTTCCGGTTCCTTCTTCCGACGAAAGTCTGTAGACGAATTCCAGCGCAGCAAAATAACCCGGACAAAGGAAGCGCTGAAGGAGCCCCTGAATAATGCGGGAGCGCTGTATATATATATATTTTACCACGATGTAGGAAGAGCTTTTCAGATAAAAATATAAGTTACAAGATGTCTCTCTGATTAGACCATCTGTGTAGAAATGAATCTTCTCCAACACACACAAACACACAAAATCACAAACGTTACTTGCAGAACTTAGTTTAAACGTTCCGGAAAGAATAATTCTCTTACATTTTGTTTTAGTCTTAGAGATTCTTTCGACACTGATCCCAGTGTGAGGCTTAACAGTATATTTTACTAAAATGTAGCTTTTCCAGCTAGAAATCCACAATACTCTTGTTTCTCTCGCTCCCTCTCCTGCTTCAAGCTACATACATGCTGAACCACACCCAGCTAAGCACTGCTAAAAACTCTGTGATCCTGAGTGGGGGGGGGGGGCAACTTTATTAACATATGCAAACAGTTTGTAACTCTATCCAAACCTTGTGGTTTGGTCCTAAGGTCTAATTCACGTCGCCTTCTACACAAGCCTCATGGAAAAATATTGACATGCGCTTAAGCATTCTTTACAGTGTTGGACACAATTTAATTAGAATACGCAGCCTTTTATGTAATTTTAAACACAACGTCAACATTCTCTTCCCCTTCCTCTCTGTTTCAGACCAATGTGATCCCCGACCCGCACCCTCTACACCTCTCATTCTCACTGCAGAACTAAACGCTGTGTGACGGTGGTTACAAAAAACTGAATGGGTCAGTGTAGCCAGCCTTGGCGCGCACACAAAAGGTGACTATTAATTTGTTGTTATAACTCTGCTGAACTCCGGCCTTCAACAAAGAAATCACTTATTAGTTAAAACCATCATTAAAAACAACGACAGCAAATACTCATTAAAACTCATTTTCCTTTTCAACTTTAGGTTGAATTTAAAGGGGCTTTTAAAACTCTGCTGAAAAGGAAGTCCCCAAATCTGAAGTGGCGCGTCTCTCCAAAAGACCCCCGTTTTTTGTTTTTTTTGCTTTAGTTTTCCGAGAGAGGAAGGGTCATTCTCAATTGTTATGCAGCAGTGTCCAGGCTGTCGGCTACCTGGAAGTCTTCCATGACTCAGGGAGCCTCTAATTCTTGACCACAAGTGAAAAACATTGAGGAGACCTAGAGATGCCTTAAACCCAGCTAGAGATGAAGTTCTACCCTGGTAGGGCTACGATTTCACGTTCTCTCTGCCTGACCAGGCTTGGAATATGACTGCTACACTACTGCTCCTAAAACAAGGAGAAAGGATCTCGCCACCCAAACCCTAACAGCTTCTTGTCAGGGTTATTTTAACCACTTTTTATTTTAAATAATAAGGCTACAGGAAGGGACATACATTGGCAGAGATTGGTGAGAAGTCTGGACTTGCTGATTTCATTAAAGCCCCCCCCCCCAAATACCCAGTGCTTTTTTCCCTGGGGGTACGCATACCCTAAATGTTTTGTGAATCTAAGTTTGGCCTCATTGAGGGGCAGTATTTCAATATGAGTAGGAGAATGAGAGTACCCCTAAACATTTTTCTTTAAAAGCACTGCTAATACCTATCCAGGCCCCCTCTAATTGCAGCACCAAGAGATACCCTTAGTCAGATATCTTCTTACGTTAGCTGTGCCAGCTGATCCTCCATGTTTAGGAGTCGTGTACCTGCAACAAACAGTTGCGGTGGCGTGGGGAGAGCAAAGAGGAGACGTATCCGTTAAGTCCTGCTTCTGGAGCTTCGGCCACTTCCGGAAAGGGGGGTGGACCGGATGGCGCCTTGACGTCACCCAGCATGGCTCTTTTTATGTTTTAATGTTTAATTGATAAACTATTGTTGAGGCTCATTCAACCATCACACACAGATCATTGAACCCAAACAGCTGTTTTAACGCCCAGCAAACCGGCAGCAGATAACCCCATATCGTTACAGGAACACAGGAGACGGCTTTATCTCGAGTCAGCTCAGCATCGCCTACACTGACTGGCAGCGGCTCTCCGGGGTTTCAGGCCTTTTTCAAAACCACCCTGGAGACGCTGGGGATTGAACCTGGGCATGCTCAAACCACTGAGCTTTAAGGCCTTCCGCTTCCCTAGCTGAAAACAAAACAAAAGCAAATTCAGCAGCATCAGCCTACAACCACCACGAAAAGCAAGATGGAGTCAGGGGTGTCAAATTGAATAAAATAATTTGGGGAGGGGGGAGGTAAGCCCCGCCCCACATAATCAATCATATGATGTGGCACACGCACACTATTTGAATAACAATGCCCATCGATTTGGGGCGGGGGGAGCGCGGCGGCAGACAGACCGCTCCAATATTTTATGGGGCGGGGCCGAAGGGACCTCGGGTCCCTAGGAGTTGGCTTCTATGGATGGAGTAGATTTAAACAACCACCACCCCCTCCAAAAATCCCGAACGGAAGGGGGCCAATTGTACGTCATTGGGCCAAGGGTGTCATAGACCTGTGGGGCCACCACCACCGGAGCCAACCTCTACGAGTCAATATAAAATATATGAGGGGGCTGCCCCCCCCCAAGTTGATGGGCATTCCCATTCAAATGGTGTGTGCGCATTGCGTTATGTGATCGATTGTGCAGGGTGGGGCTTACCTGCCCCCCCCCAATATTTTGTTCAAATTGGCACCTGTGGACACCACAGAAAAGGCTCTGCTGCGGGCGCGCCAACCCAGTCAAGCTGTCACTGGAATGAAGGAAGGTGAGCAGTTTTTCCCCATTCGTTCCGATGGGCCGTGGACAAGAACAAATCTATCTGTCCATCTATCCATAACACACAATCTCTCTCTCTCTCTCTCTCTCTCTCTCTCTCTCTCTCTCTCTCTCTCTCACACACACACACACACACACACACACACACACACACGAGCTGATTCTGGCGAGCTAGGCGAATGGCCCATGGAACATTTTGAGTTGCCTGAGCTGGGTGTGAGTGGAGAAAACGGGAGCTGGGAGCGGTGGAGGAAAAGAGAAATCTCCTTCTCGTTCTCCCTGCCAGCCTCCCGCTAATGACTGCGTGTTGATCCTGCGCGGCGGTGCCCTCGTTTGCCTTTGTTTAGAAGGTGAGAAAAAGGGAAATCCGTGATCGACGACTCACCGGCTCTCCAGCAGTAGGGGAGGGGGAGGGGGAGGGGGAGGGAAAGGGAAAGGCGGAGAGGGTTGGCCGAGCTTAGCAGTTGCCCCTCCAGGGGGAATCCGCAACAAGGGTGGCAGAGGTGGGGAGGCGGAGGAGGGGCCTTCTGGAGTCCTCTCCCTTCTCCCCCGGAGCTGGAACTGCACCCCAAAGGGCCGTCTCAATGTTAACAGGCTGGGAGTGGGTGACTGGGAGGTGGCGGGGTGGGAGACGTCCTATGTTACTGTTTCGTGTGGCTTGCGGGGATTGTTGCATGGGTGGGGGTGCGGGTTGTCGAGCAGTTCACGTGGACGAGGCGATGCCCACTGCTACAGTAATCCCCCTCCCCACAATACCACCCCGCTCGCGAGAGAGCCCAGCGGGGAAGAAACGAAATCAGGACTGAAGCATAACGCTGGGGAATTTTGGTGTGTGTGTGTGTGTGTGTCACGGGTCTCCTAAAAAGCACCCGAGGGAATTGGAGGGCTTGTGGCGGGGGCAGGATGCTGGGCAAGGTGGAAGTTCTCGCGCAGAAGAGTCCCATCGAAATAAAAGGAAACGGCTCTGGGTGGGTGGGTTTGCGCAGGAGAAGCTCCGGCCGTATGGTGGGTTTTAATGAAAGCTTCTTTCTCTCTCCAAAGTGACAGAGCACGTGCCTTGCCAATGCAAGGCGGTCCTAGCTTCTATTCTTGCCATCTCCATTCAGGAAGAGATCCTGGGTTCAAGGGCTGCCAGTCAGAGTAGACAATAGCAGGCATCGGTGGACCAGTAGTGAGACGAGTTTCTCTCCCTCCTCCCTTCTGCCCATTATAAGCGGGAAACCAAAACAGATCTTTTTTTTTGCCTCTCTTGGAACGAAGCTGCTTGGAGGAGTGGGGTGGTGACGGTGGTGAAGGGGTTATTATGGGTAGCAATCTTTTGCGTTAGATTCAATGAGGCCGGTTCTCTGGGAGGCCGATTGCGCTCGGAGTAAATCCCATGGCATTCAACGGGGCTTACTCCCTTGTAAGCGAGCAAAGGATTTCAGCCTTTCATTGCTCTGGACATAGAGATCTACCGGGGAGCCGGCGGAGGAGCTGTCTCTCCTTCGCCCCCAGCCTCTGTTAAATCGCACAGCCCGAGCAACGCGCTCTTTCTCCCGGCTTAGTTTGAACCCCTCGCATTTTCACATTAAATATCCGAATGACACTTCACCTCACATCCTCACAAATTTTTGTCTTCGGGATTCATTCTCATGTTTCCTCCATTTTCCCCATTGTTGAAAAACGGGGAAGAATTCCACCATGAAAAGTGAAATAACTAAATCCTTCCAACGAATTTTGTACCTGTAGAAATCTGGCAAATTTTGCTGAGACCCCAAAATAATCTTTTTGAAAACCTTCATATTGTAGTTTATTCCCTCCTCTTTTTTTTTTTAAAAAAAACACAACCCCAGCAACATCCCCAAACAAACAAAAAACCCAGAACAACCAGGCGGTGAATACCTAGGGATTTAAAAATCTGCTGCATCCCAGAAGAAAATTGTTTAGTATTAGTATTTAAAGTACAGAAAATCCCATCCATTTAAAGAGAGTTTGTATTCCCTTGGACCATGCCATTATTAGTAGAAATAACAATATTTTAATATTCATTATTGTGTTCAGAAACATGGGTTTCCTACTTTAAAATATTTACTTTAATATTTAATATTTAAGCTTGCCAGGGAAGGAGCCCCTAACCAAAGCAGACTCATGAAGGAACGCGCGCGCACACGCCCCATTGGTCTGTAATTTAAATCTTTTGTTTGTCGTGAAGCCCTAATCTGAAATAGATCTAATAATTATTATTCCTTTCCATCACAGCTGAACACTGCCGGAGCGCTGCTGGTATATAAATACCTGAGTTTCCTCGCCTGGCTGACAATAATACCCTGCGCCTTAAAAGAAATAAATAACATACCGCCCGCTTTCTCACTGCCCCAAAGAGGAGGGAGGGAGGGACATATCCCACCCCTTCCAGATAGCTTTTTGCGGAGGGGTGGGGGCGGGAATGGACGCAGATCCATCATACTTCCTTGCCTTTATTGCCGGCGCGCTCACGTAGAGCGCTCGGGAGCTGACCAGGGTGCTGAAGTCGTTCTATTGACCGTAATGAGGATTCCATAAGCTCATCCCTGCCTTCCCTTTTGGGGTCTGTGCGTGCGTGTGTTTAATCTCTATTTTAGCCTCATTATTTCAGTTAGGCGACAATGAAGCCACAGAGTGCTCCGTGACGTCCCTAACTTTTATTGCCTCATGGCTTAGCTCATTTCCCCCACCCTCCGCATAATGTTTATGGTAGGCAGCGTGTCGTTCATTAGCTGAACCACGCTAATACCCTTAACGGAAAAGGGGAGGTAATCAAAAACAAACGCCGGGAAGTTGTATAACTACAACCCGGAAACATAACGGACCGCTTGTCCCAGAGGAAGTTTTCAGAGGGCTGCAAATTTAAGGTTCTGGAATACAAATGTGCAAACTTTGGATCTCGAGGGCCCAGATGATGACAATCCTGCTGCTGCTACTAGTAAAATCAGGAAGGTTAACTCTTACGTGTTGCTGATATCTTCGGGGGGCAGCGGAAGCCCTGAGGCGTAGGGAAGAATTCAACATCTCCCCGCTTGAATTTCCAGGGCCCAGCTAGACGTTACACTGCAGACGCCAGGACTTTTTTTTTTTCAAAGAGGGAAGGCGATTGTTGAAGGATGGAGTTTTAGCTAAGGAGCAAACTCAATGGAGGGGAAAGGCTACGTGACCCTTTCCTCCTGGTCATTCCTTCCCTCCCACTCTGCGTTGGCACCCGCAGGTGAAACAAGCGCTGGCGGGGGAGGGGCCGTGCGCCTGGAGCAGAAAACGACTGGAGGGGAAAGGGCTAAGTGCTCCCCGTTACCATGCTTCCTTGGAAGGAAGGGAAGAAGGAAATGTCAGGAGACCTTAACACGCGACTGTTTGTAGCTTTTCATTTGGTCCTTCACAAGTGACACGAAGAGCATCCAAGATGCTAAGCCCTAGAAGAGACGGAGTTTAGGGCAAGGAGGAAAGAAATACTTCTTTCTTTTGCAGAAATTTGTGAGATACGTGTGTGTATAGAATGCAGAAAGTTCCAGGTTCAATCCCTGGTGTCTCAGGTCGGGCTGGGAGAGACTCTTCCCTGCAGCCCTGGAGGGTTTCTGCTAGTCGGTGTAGACAAAATACTGAGCTACATGGACCAATACTATGACTCAATATAAGGCAGCTCCTGACTTTCTAGGTTCCTTAACTATAACGTCTGCGAAAGAGGGACCAACCACCAATAATGCTCTCTGGTTTCTCCAGATTTCTTGCAGAGTGACCCACCCCGCTTCACGTCCCTGGCAAGATAGGCTAGACTGAGTTGCTCTGCCCATTCCCATCAGAGCAAACAGTAAGTGGTGTTGGTGAAACCTCAGTTAAGTTCGGGAGCATTGCTGCTGGCTGTGATCCTGTGCACACTTATCTGAGAGTAAGACCCCTGAGCACAGTAGGAGGTACTTCACAGTAAACATGCCAAAAAGATTGGTCTGCAGGTATAATAACTTCTGATCATTCATAAGGGACATGGGCAATCCATGGCTAAGTTCTCCCATACAAACCCCATTGAAATGAAAGGAGCAGGAACGTGTGTTTCCTACTACATCGTGGTTGGAATTCATCTATTACTTAAGCTATAATCCTGTGCACAGCTTCCTGAGATTGTCCTATTGAATCCAGTAGGGTTGACTTCTGAAAAAAACCCCGCACAGGCTCTAGCTTTTAATCAACTGGTAAATGTGTATTTCTTTGGATCTGAGTAAAAACCAATACTTCTGAAGCACACTCCTCCATTATATTTTGTGTTCTCATTTTGTATTTTTTCATTGTGAACCACCCTGTGATCTTTGGACGAAGGGCGGTATACAAATTTAATAAATAATAATAATAATAATAATAATAATAATAATAATAATAATAATAAATTTGTTTTTAGATGATGAGGCACTCTATGTCAGAGATAGGGGTTTTTTGGAGGATAAGTTGGAGAAAATGGAATCTCCTCACTTAGCTGGGCACTTCCTCTTCGCTCTTTGCTCCTTTGCCTCTCTTCACTCTTACTCTTCATCTCATCACCAAGCCGGAAATGTGAAGAAGAATCTGCTATGTCTGAGCTCCAATGCTCAGACCCTATCTTAAGCCAGACTTAAGCATGTCTTTGTAACTGAATTACCATCTTAAGCCTGACTGAACAAAGCTGCTGTATCTGTTACTCTTCAAGTATTCCGAGTGAGTAAATGTTATTTTTACCTTTTACAAGATTGTTTGTGTGATTATTGTTTTAAGGGGGAAAAGGGGGAAATACCAGGAGAATCTGGTCTGCCTTAAAGCATCCTGGATTACTTAAACCAAAAGGCTAGAACTAGCCTATCTAAGCTTCCCTTTTAAGCTCACAAATGTGAGGAAGAATCAGGGCCGGATTTAGGTTTTATGAGGCCCTAAGCTACTGAAGGGATGCGGGTTGCACTGTGGGTTAAACCACAGAGCCTAGGACTTGCCGATCAGAAGGTCGGTGGTTCGAATCCCCGTGAAGGGCTGAGCTCCCGTTGCTCGGTCCCTGCTCCTGCCAACCTAGCAGTTCGAAAGCACGTCAAAGAGCAAGTAGATAAATAGGTACCGCTCTGGCGGGAAGGTAAACGGCGTTTCCGTGCGCTGTTGTGGTTCTCCAGAAGCAGCTTAGTCATGCTGGCCACATGACCTGGAAGCTGTACGCCGGCTCCCTTGGCCAATAAAGCGAGATGAGCACCGCAACCCCAGAGTCGGCCATGACTGGACCTAATGGTCAGGGGCCCCTTAAGCTACTGAAGGTAATGTTTTACATGTTGCCAACAACCAGTCCATGCAGAATGTAGGCACCCTATATATAGAAATGAGCAAACCAGTGATATTTTAGGGAGCAGGCTAGCAGGTGGGGCCCATTACTTACATCATAGGAACCTACACAACACAAAAGACTGTTGCTGTATGTAGGTTTTATTTTATTGGTTTTTTATCTTATAGTTTGGAAATGTACATCCAGGTTTTTTTCCTTTAATTTTTTTGGGGGGCCCCCAAGAGAGTCGGGCCCTAAACTATAGCTTGTTTAGCTTATACATAAATCCGGCACTGGGAAGGGTAATATCTAATAAATGTATCCTCTTCTAGCATCTATTCACATCCTTACAAACTTTCAACCTTCGGCTTCCACTGGATGCTTGCAAGCTCTAGTGCTATGAGACACACAGAGAAAAAAACTTTCCTTTATCCACTTCCTTCATGCCATGCATCCTTTTATAAACTTCTGTTCTGTGGCATCTTGTAAGAAGTCCCAAATGCTGCAACCTTTCTTCATAGGGGAGCTGCTTCACCTGTTTGGTCATTTGAGTCACCCTTTTCTGAACCTGTCTGAGCAGCTCATGGTGAACTGTCTGGTAGCCACAGAGAGCAGTTCCCAAAAGCTGAAATGTAAGTCTTGAGCATTTCCGACGTTGGGTTGCAAGTTGCAAGTTGTATTCGTCACCTTTCAAGAATCAAAAGCAATTATTTGGGGTTTATTTATAACGCCTGCCACCCACTTAGACTGGTTTTGCTACCCACTTGCGACTGACTCCAAGCAAGGCCAAGAGGAATCAAGGTTGCCAGTTACTCTGAGTGGGCATCTCCTCCAGTCAGGAAGAGAACTCTTAACGTGCAGAGGATGAATCAAAGATGGAAGAAGTCCTACAAACACCATGCTTGCAGTCATAGTGATCAGTCACTGTAAGATTAGTAAAGGTAAAGGTAAAGGTACCCCTGCCCGTATGGGCCAGTCTTGACAGACTCTGGGGTTATGCGCCCATCTCACTCAAGAGGCTGGGGGCCAGCGCTGTCCACAGACACTTCCGGGTCACGTGGCCAGCGTGACAAAGCTGCATCTGGCGAGCCAGCACAGCACACGGAACGCCATTTACCTTCCCGCTGGTAAGCGGTCCCTATTTATCTACTTGCACCCGAGGGTGCTTTCGAACTGCTAGGTTGGCAGGCGCTGGGACCGAGCAGCGGGAGCGCACCCTGCCGTGGGGATTCAAACCGCCGACCTTTCGATCGGCAAGCCCTAGGCGCTGAGGCTTTTACCCACAGCGCCACCCGCGTCCCACTCACTGTAAGATTAGGATGCTGGATTAGATGGCCCATTGGCCCCATCTAGTTCTCAGTTACTGGTCCAAGTCACCCAATGAGCTTCATGGCTGAGCGAGGATTTGAACTCAGAACTTCCCAGTTCTACCCTGACACTCTTAATACACTTCCCCAACCAAGTGGCCTTCATTTATCCTTGACTAGGGTCCCTATCAGCCTCAGATGGCATGATTGTGCTAGCTGGGGCTGATGAAAGTTGTAGAACAAAACATTTGGAAAGTACCCAATTTGGAGGCAGGAAGGAGGAGGGTGCTCTAACCACTATATGACGTTACCTCTAATTTCAGGTCAATCCCAGGATTTAAATTTTTTATGTTAAGAAGGAGGTTCCACCACTCCTTGTACTTTTAGAACTATAAGGGAAGGCATTCCTGCAGGATCCTGCCTTGCTGAAGAACATAAGAAGAGCAGTGCAGGATTAGACCAAAGACTCCTCTAGCCCAGAATTCTGATTTCACAGTGGCTAACTAGATGCTTTAAGGCCGCAAGTTTTTTATTTAGTTGATTTATATCCTGCCCTTCTTCCAATCCCAGCCAATGATGGCAAATACAGTTAGGCTGTGTACACACTGCCCATTTAATGCACGCTTAAAACAGATATTGTCCTCCAAAGAATCTTGGCAATTGTAGGGAATTGCACCCCTGGGAGAGGTAAACTACAGTTCTCAGGATAATTGGGGGGGGGGGGATCATGTACTTTAAATGTATTGCATGTACACAGCCCAATATCCAATATCTATCTATCTATCTATCTATCTATCTATCTATCTATCTATCTATCTATCTATCTATCATCTATATCTATCATCTATCTATCTATCTATCTATCTATCTATCTATCTATCTATCTATCTATCTATCTATCTATCTATCATCTCTATCTATCTATCATCTATCTATCTATCTATCTATCTATCTATCTATCTATCTATCTATCATCTATCTATCTATCTATCTATCTATCTATCTATCTATCTATCTATCATCTATCTATCTATCTATGCCACTTAAATGCAAGATTAGATTGCATTTTATTAATACTCAATTCAGTGAATTCACTTTAAACACACCAGGCTGTCTGCATTTATGTTCTTGTGGCTCTGCAATGATTCATTGCCACCTTAAGCCTCCCCCACAGCAAAAGTGCCAAATCATTTCCATCAGCCCAATGGAATCCAGGGATAACTTTTTACTCAGCTGCTTTGCTGACCGCATGTCAGAATGATCTCTGAACCTCTTATAATCTCAGTCAAAGAGAAGAGGGAATGAAAGAACATTATACAGCAGCAGAGTCTAGACAAGTCTGAGTGCAGTTCAGAGCCTCAGAAACAGGAGAGGAGTCCGGCCGATTTCCCTGAAGGTTTACACATGGGGAGCTACTGCAGCTTCAGAAGTTCTTCTCATGTAAGCACTAAATGCTTCAGACAATGTCCCAAGTGCTTAATGCTTTTAAAGAGAGAATACCAGGTGTTAAGGAATGTATGCTAATCTTCCTTGACGTTTTAGTCCCAGATAAATTGGGGAACAACTTTCAGTTACTTAGTGGTGAAGAAAATGCACTCTTGACATACTTAGAGGATTCTTCTCCTTTGATTATTACTTCCAGTCTTCTAGGATGAAGTCTTGGCATGGAAAAAGGAAAGTCTCCAGACAAGAGGCCATTACTTTGAGGACTCTCAAATCCTGAAATCCAGTGTGGCCCTGAACCTAACACACCTCACAGGGCAGTTGTGAGGATAAAATGGAAGCTCCCCTGAGTTCCTTGGAGGAAGAATTGCATTTTGAAATAAAGTGGCAATTCCTGCCATTGAATTCTCACTGATTTTGATGGAACCAAAAGGCAACTTCCCTTTCTTGGAATATTTAGGATTTTCCATTTGATGGTGGAATTTCAATTAAAGCATACCCTCCAACATTTCTCCGATGAAATAGGGACATCCTCGTTCCATAATGATAATTTTACTATTTATATCCCACACATCTTACTGGGTTGCCCCAGCCAATCTGGGCACCTTCCAACATTAAAAAACCCCCATAATAAAACCCTTCTCTGTACAGGATTGCCTTCAGATGGCTTAGGAGTTGGATAACGCCATATACTCCAAGATTTCTCCAATAAAAATAGGGACAACCTAAAAGTCAAAGTGACAGCTTCTACTTTGTCAGAGGGTCTTTGGGAAAAAGAGAGAGAAAGAGAGAGAAAAGGGGAATGTTTCAACCAAAGGCCTTCCCAGAGAGTTGTGAGGGAAGAGTAAAAACACAGGTCCATTAAATTGTAGTTAGCCTCACTTTTCTGTGTGTGTGTGGTTAGGAATATGAACTTGATGAGTTAATTAAGCCAGAGCCTGTAAAAACCAGTTTATTTGCATAGCAAACTCCTGGGCCAGCGTGTAGCCGGAGCAAAACGTGTACAGGCAGACAATTCCGGGGAAATTACAACCTCATTAATATGCTAATCTGGTTGCAGGCCTGGAACGCGTTTTGGCTTTCTGGTGCTTGCTTGGGGGGGCGGTGGGTGTTTGGTTGCCTAGCAACCCTTCTCTCCAGGTAACCCTTCTCTGGCTTGCCCTTGATATCCCCAAAGGATTGCAATGTGGGAAAGAGGTAAAAAGCAGCAGGAATATATATATATATAATAAAAGCTCCATCTCTCTCTCTCTCTCTCTGCTCACTGTTGTGTGACAACAAAACAGAAAGTCAAATGCAAGCATGCACTGGCTAGTGAGCCTGGAACCCACACATTTATGTATTGGGGGTGAATGGACCAACACCATAGTGGAACTGCCCCTAGGCCTGAAGGGAACTAGCTTCCTGAAATTCTCCAACCTTTTTGCAGATAGCAACATAGGAAAAGCTCTGGTGAATCAGGCCAATGGCCCATCTCTTCCAGCATCCTGTTCCCACAGTGGCCAACCAGATGTCTGTAGGAAACCTGAACACAAGAGCAGCTCTTCTGTGGTTTCCAGCAACTGGTATTTCAGAAGCATTGCTGCCTTCAGCTGTAGCTTGCAGAGCACATCTACCATAGCTAATAAGCACTGATGGCCCTCTCTCCTCCACAAATGTATCTGATAAAATTGGGGAGCAGTGGCAAGCCGGAGCATTTCACTGAGTATTCAGGGTGGGGGAGGTTCTCCAACAGTTGGAGACTGTTATGGGCGAGGACTCTGAAAAAGACAGAACATTTCTCAGAAATGTTCAGCTCAGTGAATCCTGAATGAAACCCGATCACAGAAACATAGGAAGCTCTCCCAGGTTTTAGACGTGAGTCTCCCCTTGTCCTGCCTGGAGATGTGGGAGATTGAACCTGTGACTTTCTGCATGGAAAGCAGGTGTTCTACCACTCAGCTATGGGCCTCCTCTTAATACATAGAAACCTAGGAAGCTGCCTTGCACTGTGTCAGGCCTTTGGTCCACCTAGCTTGGTATTGTCTACACGGGTCAACAGCAGTTCTTCAGGGCTTCAGGCAAGGAACATTCCCAGCCCTACCTGGAGATTCTGGGGAGTGAATCTGGGACCTCCTGCATGCAGATCAGATGCTCTACTACTGAGCCATTGCCCTATAAAGACCTCAGGTTCCAGATAATGAAAGTGACACCTACTGCTACATCATCTAGAGGTGTATCCCTCATCTATGGAAGAGGAAACTGGGGTCCTCCAAATGTTGCTGAACAATGACTCCCATCATCCCTGGCTATTGGCTATGTTGGCTGGGGCTTTTGGGTGTTAGAGTCCAGCAACATCTGGAGGGCCTTAGTTTCCCCATACCTGGCCAAAGTCTGATGTACGCTAACCAAGTCCACAAGTCACTGCTAGGCATCTCATCTCTATGCCACTGAATGCTCCCATGGTGACCTGTAGTAACTCACTCCCAAGAGAGGGACTGACATTCTGCTGGTGCTGATAGAAGCTAAAATATTTGTGATTCTCCAAACTGTGTTAAAAAGACAGGGTGGGAAGAAGAGGAAGGAATGTGCCAGGGATTGCATCCACCCTTTACCTTACTGTGGTGCTAAAACAGTGTTCACATTTGCAGATGGGGGAAAGGTGGGGGCATAGGTGCCACCTCCTAGGGGCCAAGCTCCCTTCTTTCCCCCAGTAAAATATTTGAGGGGGCCAGGCCCCCCCAAAGTTGATAGGCATTGCCATTCAAATGGTGTGCACATGCCATGTCATGTGATCGATTATGTGGGGCGGGGCTTACCTAGACTCCCCAAATGTTTTATTCAAGTTGGTACCCCGGGTGGTGGTCTAAACCCCTATTGGAGTGAATAGCAAGGGCTGGTTAGCAAAACAACAAGAACAACAACAACAACAACAAACTCTAAAGCTGATGATCTCGTAAAGTTGGGGACTCATTTGGGCAGACACCACTGGCTCTTTTCCAATCAATATGCAACTAGGGGTACCAACCATGGTCTGTAGGAGTTGGCTTCTATGGATGCAACTGTGTTCTCTAAACATATTGGCCACATCCCTCATCTCTCTCTCTCTCTCTCTCTCTCTCTCTCTCTCTCTCTCTCTCTCTCTCTCACACACACACACACACACACACACACAGGATATCACTTCTCACAGCCCTGGCAGGCTCTTGATCCCACAAACCCTTCCCAAATTAAGATGAATGACAGGAATATGTTTTGACTGAGCTTGATTGTGTTAGTTCTGTGACCACAGAGTCACAGTGAAAAGCTGGAAGCAAGGTCCACTCTGCTAATCCAGGCTTTCAGCAAGCTGACAGTTGGCTTTCCCAGGGATGGGGAGAAATTCGATTCAGGTTGCACTGAAAGTCAGAGCTACCTCGTTTGTACTTTTCCCGAAACAATGCGTGAACCGAAACACAGCCATCCTTTGACACCCTCACTTCTCCAAATTTTGCAATGCAGTTTTCCCGCAAAGGAATGTGGCACAAAAATGCACCTACGGAGGGAAGGTGTGCATAAGAATGTGAAAAATTTATTAATGAAATTACCAAAATGCATTCTATTAGAGAAACCCATTTTGAAAAATTGTGTATATTAGGTGTTTATCTAGCCTAAAATGCTGATGAAATATCATGATTTTTTTTAAAATTGCAAACTGATGTGGAAATATGAAGAACTGAACTGAAGGTTCTTTTGGGGGTGGAAATGAGAATCTGAGCAAAAGCAAATTTGGCAGATTAGTCCATCCCTACTTTTCATTTAGGGGACAAGGGTGGTGCTGTGGGTTAAACCACAGAGCCTAGGACTTGCCGATCAGAAGGTCAGCAGTTCGAATCCACGCGACGGGGTGAGCTCCCGTTGCTCGGTCCCTGCTCCTGCCAACCTAGCAGTTTGAAAGCACGTCGAACTGCAAGTAGATAAATAGGTACCATTCTGGTGGGAAGGTAACCGGCGTTTCCATGCGCTCCTCTGGTTCGCCAGAAGTGGCTTAGTCATGCTGGCCACATGACCCAGAAGCTGTACACCGGCTCCCACGGCCAATAAAGCGAGATGAGTGCTGCAACCCCAGAGGAGTACCTTTACCTTTACTTTTCATTTATGACCTTAAAAAAACAACAATAAAAAACCCTTTGTCATTATTATGAGGACTGGGAAGCTGGATCAAGCCAGGAGGCTGACTCCTTCAGCTCCTTCAGCTCTTATGGTCTGCTACTTGATAATGACAACAATGTCAGGTGACCCATTTCCCTTTGCCCATTCTTTTTGAATTTAGATCGGCCCAAGTTCTTATGCATTTTCAAGCTACCCCCCTTATTTTGGTTCCCTCCCCAGTAAACATTCTAGTTTGTTCATTTTCTTTATGAGTAAGGTAAAAGTAAAAAGGTAAAGGACCCCTGGATGGTTAAGTCCAGTCAAAGGTGACTATGGGGTGCGGCGCTCATCTTGCTTTGAGGCCGAGGGAGCTGGCGTTTGTCCAGTTTTCCAGGTCATGTGGCCAGCATGACTAAACCGCTTCTGGCGCAACGGAAGACCGTGACGGGAGCCAGAGAGCACAGAAATGCCGTTTACCTTCCTGCCGCAGTAGTACCTATTTATATACTTGCACTGATGTGCTTTTGAACTGCTAGGTTGGCAGGAGCTGGGACTGAGCAACGGGAGCTCACCCCGTCACAGGGATTCAAACTGCCAACCTTCTGATCAGTAAACCCAGGAGACTCAGTGGCTTAGACTGCAGTGCCACTGGCGTCCCTCTTTATGAGTATTTATGAACAGCTTAACACAAAAAATCCAAAGTGACGCACACAGAAATTAAAAACACAGAACATGCAGCGCCCCATATAATAATAATAATAATAATAATAATAATAATAATAATAATAATAATAATAATAATAATAATTACACCTTCCTCCTCCCTTACAGACCACATTCCCAGTTCTGGATCCTGTTGGATATTGAGGCGTCCTTTTCTAAATAATAACAATATGGAATTGGGCAAGTCAGTCATTAACATTTGTGCAAAACTGGATCCTGTCTGAAATTCAAAAGGGCTGAAATTTTGCCCAATTTCAAATTTGTCTGCAATTGCTCTTCGGCTCTGCTCTAAGCAGGCCTTTCGCCATCAGGCAATGTGCTGGTTTTGGATGTATCTTTAATGATGTGATTATCTCCTATCTCCCGGAGGGCAGTTGTAGGCTAGAGAATGTAATAAACTGCCAAGGAGAATGTTTTTATGGTTCTCTTTCAGTGGCTTGAGAATAGCTGATAGGTACAGCTTGTTCATCTTCATTTCCTAGCATAATCTACCTCACTGATTCATGGAATCATTGAACTGTAGAGTTGGAAGGGCCACAAAGAGTCATCTAGTCCAACCCTCTGCATTGTAGGAATCACAGCTAATGAATCCTTTGCAGATGTCCAGGCAAACTTTGTTTAAAAACCTGCAATGAAGAAGAGTCCACCACCTTCGGAAGTTGTCCATTCCACTGCTGAACAGCTCTTATTGCCAGAAAACTCTTCCTAATGTTTAGCCGGAATCTCCTTTCTTGTAATTTGAATCCAGAACTCCAGGTGGAAGTCTGGCTAAGGCAGAATAGAGCGACAGCCAAACTCACCCAGTGAGCTTCATGGCAAAGAAGGCATCTGGACCCTGATCTCTACAGTCCTAGCCCAATGTTCTACTATGACACATGCTGACTCTTGTGAGAGCTCTACATCACAAGTTGACTCACTGCTATGTGTTGGTGTGACAGAGCATAATATCCAACTCCCTGCAACAGGTGTGGACTAGCTTTGGCCCTCCAGATGTTGCTGAACTAGAACTCTCATCAGCTCTGGCCAATGGTGAGGAATAATGGACATTGTAGTTCAACAACATGTGGAGGATCAAAGCGTTTCCACACCTGCCTTACAAGCTGCTAGACTACAGATTTTCAAACTATGGTCACTGGTGGTTCAAGATTCATTCTAGTGGTCCATGGAAACAGTTTTCTGAACCAGCAGTGTCTGTCAACCGTGTTAGCTCACCCTGAGCTTCTTGGCTCCTCACTGCCAGCATGCAGCCCTCAACAGATGACCCCTGAGGAAATCCCTGTGGCCTTCTAGATGATGTCAGACTCCACCTCCCATCAGCCCCAGCCAGCACGATCAATGGTCAGGGATAATGGGAGTTGTAGTTCAACAACATCTGGAGGGCCACAGGTTTCCTACTCCCGCTCTATGGTGTAGTGATAGATCCTTTGAGTTTTGGAAGAGGTGTCTATTCACCTGGAAGCGAAGGCAGAGAAAACCCCTTGCCCTCTCATTATTTAAGAAGCAGAATATCCTTTGAGGGCTTGCCCTTGCCCCATTGCTTTCCCTAGGAAAACATGCTCTTTAGTGATAGATCAGAACAAAGGTCCGTCCGGCGAAAACCCAATTTACATTTACTCCAGTTCAGTGGTAAAGATCAAGTTTCCCTGGGTGAAGGCAGTGGGGCAAAGGCAAGTTTGCATGAGCCCAGAGTCTCAAGCCTAGTGCATTGCCCAGTTAAGTCACAACAGTATATCAGGGTCAAACTATACCTAAGTGCATTTTTATTTTATTTTTTGCATCTAGATTGCAGGTGTTAAATGTAAACCACTTTCTCTTTCTTTTGGAGCATGGTGTTAATTAATGGGATCAGAGCAGGCATGGAAAGGAAATCTAATCCTCTCTGTCATTGCGGAGATCCCCAGGAAAATCCCTTTTCTGAAGCTGGTATTTGGTTTGTTGGTGAGGGTTCCTCATTGGCAGCCATGGTGGGATTTCCTAACCAATGTAAGCAATACTTTCTGAAGAGGGATTTCAGAGTCATCTCATGGAGCAGAAAGGAGACTGTGGCCATGGATTCTATGAAAAAGGTTAATACAGCAACAGGTGGGAGTCCTGGTGGGTAAATTTTGCTGCGAGGAGGAGAAAAGGTTTCATCTTGGAAGGAATCAAAGGGTTTCATATATTTCTCTAGTCAGCACTGAGGCAGAGTTAGCTTGTGTTAGGCTGGCAGGGAAACTGACACAGTGACAGAATTAGTTATAAGCAGCTGATGGGCTGTTGGTATTTAATTGGCAGCTTCTCAATCACTAGAGAACAGAGAAGGGGAACAGGCGGCTGTCCATATGTCACTGGACTCAGACTCCCAGCAGCCCCCCAGGAAGCAGGGCTGATGGGCAGGGTTGATGGGAGTCGTAGTCCAACAATATTTGGAGGACCACAGCGGCTCAGGGCTGCTGCTTCAAGTCTTGTCTATGGGCTTTTGGGAGGCACCTGGCTGCCTACTGAAGGATGCTGAACTGGACAGAGCTACTGTCCAGTCTTCTTAACCACATTGTTATTGAGTTTTATTCAATTACAAATCACTTTCCATAGGATCTCTGTAAGCAATTTCACAGTAGGAACATCTGTGAGGAGGGTCATGGCTCAGCAGCATACCCTACAACATTTATCCGATGAAAATAGGGACATCCTGGTCAATGATGATGATGATAGCAACAACAACTTCTTTATTATTTATACCCCGCCCATATGAATGGGTTGCCCCAGCCACTTTGGCAGCTTCCAACACACATAAAAACATAATAGAAGATTAAACATTTAAAACCTTCCCTATACAGGGCTACCTTCAGATGTCTTCTGAAGGTTGTATAGTTACTTATCTCCTTGGTTCGGGGTGTTTGTGTCACATAACTCCATACCCGCCAACATTTCTCTGATGAAAATATGGATGTCCTAAGGAAAAGCGGAACATCTGGGATCAAATCAGAAACTGGGATGGCTTCTATAAATCAGGTACATTTGAAGGGTCTTCAGCAGTGGTGTGCAGAAGGTCTCAGCTTCTGCCAGGTAAAATTGGGAGAGAACTCTGTCTGAAACCCTGAAGAGCCACTGGCAATTAACGTAGAGAAGATTGAACTAGATTGATCCATGGGTCAGTATATGGCAGTTCCCTCTGATCCTAAACAACCTGAAGGAGCGTCTCCATGCCCATCGTTCTGCCTGGACACTGAGGTCCAGTGCCGAGGGCCTTCTGGCAGTTCCCTCACTGTGAGAAGCCAAGTTAAAGGGAACCACAACCTGAAGGAGCGTCTCCACCCCCATCGTTCTGCCCGGACACTGAGGTCCAGCGCCGAGGGCCTTCTGGCGGTTCCCTCACTGTGAGAAGCAAGTTACAGAGAACCAGGCAGAGGGCCTTCTCGTAGTGGCACCCGCCCTGTGGAACACCCTCCCACCAGATGTCAAAGAGAAGAACAACTACCAGACTTTTAGAAGACATCTGAAGGCAGCCCTGTTTAGGGAAGCTTTTAATGTTTAATGCATTACTGTATTTTAATACTTTGTTGGAAGCCGCCCAGAGTGGCTGGGGAAACCCAGCCAGATGGGCAGGGTAATAATAATAATAATAATAATAATAATAATAATAATAATAATAATAATAATAATTAATGTTAAGCCCCCTGATCATTTTTGGTTGCCCTTCGAATGGAGCAGAACACATTTCCTGGTCCAGCGTTATCACTGTGGCCTCAACAACACAAGGTGTGCTTTATAGCTCAAGGTAGTGAATGAATACAATCTGGGTCATCAAAGTGTCAAGCGAAGGGTGTGTCCTGGGTTAGTTTTGCCTCCCAGCCCCACTCTTCCACAGAGCTGTTCGCCCTCTGCTTCCTGACACTGGTGAAGTTATTAGGCCTCATTATGGATAGGAGTTTAATCTACTGCAAATAGCCCTGCCATTAGAGTATCATAAGAAGCAATTATCTCTCTCCCCCCCTCCGCCCCCAACTTGCCGCCTTGCATGTGGGGGAGCTCAATGCGGCTTTCAAATGCAGAGGAACTTCATGCCCACCCGCAGTCAGCTGAAGGCCCCTTCTGTGCAGGGCTGTGCTTGCTACATCCTCATGAAAGTCTCTCTCCAGTCTTTTGTACCACCCTCAATTACCTGTGCAGGTAGCATAGGAAACTGTCTCATACTAGCTGGACCATTGGTCCAGCTAGTTCAGTATTGCCTGCACTGACTGACAGTGGCTCTTTGCAGGGTCTCAGGTGGGGGATCTTTCTTTTCCAGCTCTACCTGCAGATGCCAGGGATTGAACCTGGGACCTTTGGCATGCCAAGTAGATGCTCTGAACGCTGAGCCATGGCCCTTCCCCTAAAAGAATAGAGAGAGAACAAGGTTCTAGTCCTCATGGTTCTAGATAAAGGACTGAATTAAGCAGGAAAATATTGCCATATACTACCAATCAGTTCATTGGTTCATCTAGTTCAGAATTGTCTACGCTAACTAGCAGCAGGTTGCCAGGATTGTGAGCCCTACCTGGAGATGCCAGATGTTTTGATGATTCAATATATGGCAGCTTCAGAGGTCCACATGAGCCATGAACCAACCTTCACCATGCCTGTAGCCATCCTCTAGAGCAGACTTTCTCAACCTGTGGGTCCCCAGATGTTGTTGAACTACAACTCCCATCACCCCTAGCTAGCAAGGCCAGAGCTCAGGGATGCTGGGAGTTGTAGTCCAACAACATCTGGGGACCCACAGGTTGAGAACCGCTGCTCTAGAGTCTAGCTATTGTGGACTACAACTCCTATCAGCTCTAGCCAGGCTCTGCCAGGTGGAAGGCTGATGGCAACTGTAGTCCCAAACCATTAGAGAGCACTGGATTCATTAAAGCTGGGCTAAACTTTATTTACCAATTAATTAATTAATTGCCTGTCCTTCATCATGAGGTCCCAGGACGGGTTACAGCATTAAAACACAGCATTCAGGCTGTTTTAAATGTTGTGTTTTAAAGATGGAAGGAAGAAACTACCCCCAACCAGAAAAGATTGGCGAACCAAGTTGCTGGACTATGCCGCCAGTGGCGTAGCGTGGGTTGTCAGCACCCGGGGCAAGGCAAGTAATTTGCGCCCCCTAACCCGTGGATTTGCGCCCCCTAACCCGTGGATTTGCGCCCCCTAACCTGTGGATTTGCCCTAACCCCAGATGTTGCGCCCGGTGCGGCCGGCCCCCCCTGCACCCCCCACGCTACGCCACTGTATGCCGCAATGGCAAAATTAACTGGGAAGATCAGAAATCAAGAAGACGAGAACTTTAATAAGGAATGGGAAAAGTTTATAATTGTTTTAACCACGCTCGTAAAGTAATGGAAAGTATGGATAATTTAGAAGGATAAAATTTTGGGGTAAGTATTGATATGCAGTTGTAAATAATATCATCAGGACCCATATATATACTGTATATATATATATATACACGCACCCACACCCAAACCCACACACCGGTGTGTGTGTATATATATGTATATACATATATATATGGAGAGAGAGAGAGAGAGAGAGAGAGAGAGAGAGAGTTGTGTTTTAATGCTGTAACCCTCACCCTTACATTCATAAAAACCAGGCTGGTCCTCAAAATACACCCCACGTGTCAAAAGCGGAGGTGAAGAGCATCTTCCAGAATCTGTATAACGAAGGTGCCGGGCGCACCTCTGTGGGTAGGGATTTCCACAGCTCAGGAGCCACCACAGAGAAGGCCCTTTTTATAGAGATCTTGCCAATTTGCTGAGGAAGAACTTCATACCCTTCAGGTGGGAATTCCCACAGGGGTTGTCCTTTAACTATAAAGGGAAGAAAGTAAGAATAAGAACAGTACAGGAGAAAGAGTACTTTTTGGAGAGAAACCTAGAGGACCTACAGAAAGGTACGGTGGATCCGGCAAGAGAAGGACAAGGATTAACACCAGAAGGAGGAGGGCTAACGGACATTGCAAATCTATCATTTGGACTACCACAACTGCCAACTGAAGAGGAAGAAAAACTTGGAGCAGTCGGAGGATCAAACATCTAACAAACAAAATGTCTCTGCAGCTTCTAAGCTGGAATTGCAATGGTTTGAACCATCCCAGGAAAAAAAGACAGGTTTTCCACATTTTGAAAAGGGAACAACTGGATCTGATATGTCTACAGGAAACTCACATAACTAGAGCACACAGGAAATTGTTGGTGAACAAAAGACTGGGACAAGAATTTATATCTTCCGATAAAGTAAAAAAGAGAGGAGTAGTGATTTATGCAAAGGAAAAATTGGATCCGAAGCTAAAATTTAAGGATGAAGAAGGAAGATACCTGGCAATTGAAGTACAGATCCAGGGGGAAAAATATTTGATAATTGGAGTATATGCACCAAATGATGGGAAGGCAGAATTTTTTAAGAAGTTGCATGAGACCTTACTAGATTATCTCGACTGCAAAATAATAATGATGGGGGACATGAATGGAGTGGTTTCTACAAATATGGACAAGGCACAAAGACAGACAATATCCAAAGAAGGAAGATTACCAAAGACTTTCTTCGAGATGACGGAAAATATGGACTTGATTGATATCTGGAGAACAAAGAATCCTCTCGAGAGAGAGGGAACTTTTTTCTCGGAATCTAAAATGACATGGACGAGAATCGACCAAATCTGGGTATCTAGTGTGATGGCTACAAAGATTAAAAAAGTAGAAATCTGCCCAAAAACCTGCTCCGACCATAATGCCGTAAAGATGGAAATGAAAATGACAACAACTGGATCCTTTAGATGGAGAATGAATGACTCCCTATTTAGAGATGAACAATTCTGTATAAAGGCCCTAAAGACATTGAAAGATTACTTCGAGATAAATTTGAGAACAGATGTGGAAAAAAGAACAATTTGGGACGCAAGTAAAGCCGTGATGAGAGGCTTCCTGATACAACAGAATTCAATCAAGAGGAAAAAGCAAAATGAAAGGAAAGAAAGAATTTTAGAAAAAATGAAGGAAGGAGAAAAGAAACTGAGGTCTAAACCAAAGTCTCAAGAAATTTTGAGAGAAATAAAATATTATCAGACGCAATATATGGAACTGACAAATCAAGAGATAGAATGGAAAATTAAACAAATGAGACAAAGGACTTTTGAGTCTGCAGATAAGTGTGGGAAGCTCCTTGCATGGCAATTGAAAAAGAGACAAAAATTGAACACAGTTACTTGTTTGGAGATAGAGGGAAAGAATGTTCATAAGCCAAATGAGATAAGTAACTGTTTCCAAAGTTTTTTTAGGAAATTATACACACAAGGGCCAGTAAACGAACAAGAAATAGAAGAATTTCTTAAAAATTATGGACTACCGAAAATTCCAGAACAGGGCAAGTTGATTTTGAATGAGAAAATAACAGAACAGGAAATAGAGGAGGCCATTCAAAAGGCACAACTGGGAAAGTCTCCAGGACCAGACGGACTGACGGCTAGATATTATAAAGCTTTGAGAGAAGGTTTAGTGCAACCACTAAAAGAAGTTTGCAATGAAATATTGGAGGGGAAAAAGGCACCTGAAACGTGGAAAGAGGCTTTTATCTCACTTATACCAAAGACCGAGACTGAAAAGAACCAGGTTAAGAACTACCGCCCGATATCATTATTAAATGTGGATTACAAAATTTTTGCAGACATTTTAGCAAAAAGACTGAAGAAAGTATTGATAGGTGAGATTCATAAGGATCAATCTGGCTTTCTCCCGGGTAGACACATGTCTGACAATGTGAGGAACATAATAGACATTGTGGAACTGTTGGAAATGAACATTAACAGAAAAGCGGTTTTGATTTTTGTGGACGCGGAGAAAGCCTTTGACAATATTTGTTGGAGTTTTATGAAAAAGAATCTCCAAGGGATGGGGGTAGGCCAAGGTTTTGAAAATGGTATAGGTGCAATTTATTCTGAGCAGAAGGCAAAGCTAATTGTGAACAATGTGGTAACGGAAGAGATAGCCATAGAGAAAGGAACACGACAGGGATGTCCTATTTCCCCCCTACTTTTTATACTGGTTCTGGAGGTTTTGTTAAATATGATTAGAAAGGACCAGTTGGTTAAAGGAATTCAGGTCGGAGTGAAAGAGTACAAATTAAGGGCATTTGCAGATGACCTAGTTTTGACTTTGCAACAGCCAATCACTAGCACAAAAAGAGTTTTAGAACTGATCGAGATATTTGGTCAAGTTGCAGGATTTAAGCTGAACAAACAAAAAACTAAAGTTTTGGAAAAAAACTTAACAAATGAAGAAAAAGAGACATTCCAGAATGAAACAGGTTTGGAGATAGCAAAAAAGGTGAAGTACCTGGGGGTGAATTTGACATCGAAAAATGTGAATCTTTTTAAAGACAATTATGATAAATGTTGGACAGAAGTTAAGAAAGATTTAGACATATGGTCAAGGCTGAAACTTTCCTTGTTAGGCAGAATTGCTGTTATCAAAATGAATGTATTGCCTAGAATGTTATTTCTGTTTCAGACATTACAAATAATAGACAAGATGGACTGTTTCAAGAGGTGGCAGAAAGACATATCGAAATTTGTTTGGCAGGGCAAAAAGCCAAGAATAAAATTTAAGACATTAACAGATGCGAAAGATAGAGGGGGTTTTGCCCTGCCGGACTTAAGACTCTACTATGAATCAGCAGCGTTTTGCTGGTTGAAAGATTGGCTGCTCCTCGAGAATACAGACATTTTGGACCTTGAAGGATTTGATAACAGATTTGGTTGGCATGCATATATATGGTATGACAAGGTAAAATTGCATAAAGGTTTTAAGAACCATATGGTGAGGAAAGCTCTGTATAATGTTTGGATTAAGTATAAAGACCTGTTTGAAAGTAAAACCCCCAGGTGGTTGTCACCAATGGAAGCAAAAGAGGTGAAAAAATTGAATATGGGTTCTAATTGGCCTAAATATTGTGAAATTATAGAACAAGATGGTGAAAATGTAAAATTGCAGAGTTTTGAGAAACTGAAATTTAAGGTGAGAGATTGGTTACATTATCGACAGATAAATGAAGTATTTAAACAGGACAGAAAGAAAGGCTTCCAGGTGGAGAAGTCAAAATTAGAAACAGAACTGTTAGAACCCAATACTAAAAATTTGTCAAGAATGTACAACTTGCTGTTGAAATGGAATACTCAAGATGAAATGGTGAAATCTAATATGATTAAATGGGCACAGGACATTGGGCATGACATTGAATTTGCGGACTGGGAGCAGTTATGGACCACTGGTGTTAAATTTACGGCATGCAATGCCTTAAAAGAAAACATTATGAAAATGATCTACAGGTGGTACATGACTCCTGCTAAGTTAGCAAAGATCTATCATTTGCCCAATAACAAGTGTTGGAAGTGCAGTGAAACGGAGGGAACCTTCTATCACCTTTGGTGGACCTGCCCGAAGATTAAGGCTTTCTGGGAAATGATCTATAATGAAATAAAAAAAGTTCTGAAGAGAACGTTTGTTAAAAAACCAGAGGCCTTTCTCTTGGGTATGGTGGGCCAAATGGTGCCAAAGAAGGATAGGACATTTTTTATGTACGCCACCACAGCAGCAAGAATTCTTCTAGCAAAGTATTGGAAGACGCAGGATTTACCCACGCTGGAAGAATGGCAGACGAAGGTGATCGACTATATGGGACTGGCAGAGATGACTGGCAGAATTCGAGACCGGGGGAAAGAGGCGGTGGATGAAGACTGGAACAAATTCAAAGTTTATCTTAAAAACTGTTGTAATTTGGAAAATTAGGGGCTCAGAGTTATAAGAGATAAAGAACTACAGTGGTATTAATAATTAACTGAAGTTAAATACATGAAATATACTTAAGTCATGATCAGAGGGTTGCTAAAAAATCTTGAAACAAGAATGCAGGAAAGGGGTGGTATGGGGAAGTCATGTTTTTGTTTGTTTATGTCTATGTTTTTGTTTTGTTTATTCTTTATTTATGGAAAACTAATAAAAATTTATTATAAAAAAAAAAGGAAAGTATGGATAATTTAGAAGGATAAAATTTTGGGGTAAGTATTGATATGCAGTTGTAAATAATATCATCAGGACCCATATATATACTGTATATATATATATATACACGCACCCACACCCAAACCCACACACCGGTGTGTGTGTATATATATGTATATACATATATATATGGAGAGAGAGAGAGAGAGAGAGAGAGAGAGAGAGAGAGAGAGAGAGAGAGAGAGAGTTGTGTTTTAATGCTGTAACCCTCACCCTTACATTCATAAAAACCAGGCTGGTCCTCAAAATACACCCCACGTGTCAAAAGCGGAGGTGAAGAGCATCTTCCAGAATCTGTATAACGAAGGTGCCGGGCGCACCTCTGTGGGTAGGGATTTCCACAGCTCAGGAGCCACCACAGAGAAGGCCCTCTCCTGGGTTGCCACCAGTGGTGGAGCTTCAAGCTCCGTTGGGGGGCAGGGGGGCTGAGAGCAGGCGGGGGCATGGCTAGCATGTGTCCCTGTTCCTCCGCGAGTGGTTGCCACCACCCTGAGCCTTTGAGGGTGGAGGAACTGCCATGAGGGCCTCCTCTGCCCATCTCAGCACCTACGAGGGTCTGCAGGTGGTCTTCCATATACGTGGGGCCTGGGTTATTTAAGGCGCTGTGGGTTAAACCACAGAGCCGAGGACTTGCCGATCAGAAGGTCGGCAGTTCGAATCCCCGCGACAGGGTGAGCTCCTGTTGTTCGGTCCCTGCTCCTGCCAACCTAGCAGTTCGAAAGCATGTCAAAGTGCAAGTAGATAAATAGGTACCGCTCTGGTGGGAAGGTAAACGGCGTTTCTGTGCGCTGCTCTGGTTCGCCAGAAGCGGCTTAGTCATGCTGGCCACATGACCCGGAAGCTGTACACCAGCTCCCTCGGCCAATAAAGCGAGATGGGTGCCGCAACCCCAGAGTCGGCCACGACTGGACCTAATGGTCAGGGGTCCCTTTACCTTAATGATGAGGAACTCAACACAGACTCTTTCTCTCTCCCTCTCCCCGTCTCTCTCCTTCTCAAACACATGCTCAGTTTCTCCCTGAAATGCATCCACAAAAGGGTCTCTAAGGCAGCCAGAAATTCCCATGTGAGGCTGGGGCATGCGGTGGGGAGGGGGAAGAGTAGGGTGTTGAAGAAGGCGGGGGGAGAAGGATATTAAAAAGAGGTGGGAGCTTGGTAATTACTGAGTAAGAGGCATCTCTGAGTGCTAATGGGAGAGTCTGACCTGGGTTAGCCAGTTGTGCAGAGCTGTGAAATTCACTAAGCATAGAGAAGAGGGCACAGGGGCTACTTGCCCTGGTTACGCTGAAATGCTGGTTTCACAAACAAGATGAAAATTGGATGCAAACATCTAATTAACCTTCTCCCTTATTTTCATACGGGAACACCAGTCAGCGTCAGCGCCATCCGCAAGGCTTTGCCCACACGCAGTAATGTGGGCTGGTGTGGAGAGCGAAGCTGGGCTGCTCTGGCCTCTCATCTCTCTCACCGTTTATTGTTATTATTTTCTAATGCTGTCTTTTGTTCTGTTACCTATTGATTTATTGCACCACTGTCTCAAGGAGATTTGCATGCAAGATAATTAAAAACACAACAGCAGCAACAACGTTTCATTATCATCGTTGTTATTGTTGTTATATTTATTGATATTCCACCAAACTGGGAACAACACAAGGTATGAAAAGCTAAAAACATAGAAAAGATCATTGTTTAAAAGGAATGCTAATAGAATTTGCACAATATAAAAACAAATATCTTACAATACGGATAGGAAAAACAGCACAGCACTATTGAATGTCATTTCATTCAATATAGTCAGTTCCCAAAGGCAGTTGGAACAAGACAGTCTTTGCCAGCTGACGGAAGAACAAGGAGGGAGCCTGTCTAGCTTCTCTAGGAAAGGAGTTCCAAAATCTGGGAGCAGCTACCAAGAAGGCCCTGTCCTGCATCCCCATCACGTGTGCCTGTGAGGGTGGCAGGACTGAGAGAAGTGCCTTCCCCAAAGATCTCAGAGATTGGGCAGGCTTGTATGGAAGAACAGGGTCTTTCAGATTGTGGGAATGTTCAGGGATGCAGGAGAGGATATATTGTCTGATTATATCCTTATCCAACTTGTGTTAACAAGTTCCACAATATCAGCAGAGTAACATTCCCTTCTTTTAAATTTGCAGTGGCTGTGTTTGCTCAGGCTCGCTAAAGCCTCTGTAATAACTGTTCTGGTATTTCCCCCTTATTCCCTCATAAAATAGAAGAGACAACACTTTTTAGAAGAGAGAAGATACTTTTTGTAAAAAAGTATAAAAAGAGTTTACTCACATTCTGTTCACAATCAGATCCCAGAAGGCAGACTTAGCTTAATGAAGTAACATACACTTGGAATCTATCTCTTAAGAAGACAGTCCCTTTGTCCTCTCTTGGCTGGAAGCCAAGAGGGCATCTTTTGCTCAGTAGATGTTGTGTCTTTGATGCATGTGGTGAAAGAGAGATGGCTGCCCTGCCCTGTGCTATTGTCATTACCTGCACAGGTGAGGCCACACCCACCTCTAGTCACATGCAGAGGAAGTCTGTCCCAGCCCAGAATGTTGTACTTGACTGCTCTTGTGTTTCACATCCCACACAGATAGCTTGAGTCTAAGCCACGTAGGGCTTTATAGGTCATAACCAGCCCTTTGAACTTTAAACAAGACTCAGCTTTATGATTCTATAATTCTAAAACCATAACAAATGGACACTCATTGCAAATGCCCATTTATCCAGCTGGGGAAACCTGCCAGCCCCCCCCCCCCCGTGAACCCTATGGACAAAATCCTAGATGCATCTGTTCAGCAGTTAAGCCTCACTGAGGTTGGATAGGTCTTACTAGTAGGCAGTGCTCCCCCCCAAAAAAATTTAGGGGTACTCTCATTTTGACTCAAGAAAACCACCAACCATCAAATTGGGGGAAATAAATACAGTAAATAGTTAAAAGTGCAAAGACTCACAAAATGTTTAGGGGTATGTGTACCCCCCAGAAAAAAAACCACTGCTAGTAGGTAACCAGGTATACATTTTTAAAAACTATTTATTTCATAAAATTTATACATGCAGTCTATGTAAACCACTTGCCATGCAAGGAGGCAGTGTTGTATAGTGGTTAGGCCAAGTGTCAGGCTAGGGCCTATGGGTATGAGAAAGGGCAGGATGGGATTTGTTGTTAACATCAATTCACTGACCACCTTTTAAACCAGCACCTCAAGGCGATTTACATGTACGATAATTAAAAACAGTCAAAAACACCAAAACAACAAATAGATTTGAAGCAAGACTGAAACCCTGATAAGTGGACATTCGTGGTAAGAGCCCATTCACCCACACGGGAAACCGTGTCAGAACAAAAATGCCCTCAGTTGTTTCGAAAAAGTGCAGGTGGCAGGTGCCTGACATATTCCACACAACTGGCGCAGCCATGCTAAAAGTTTTGCTCCTCCGAGTAACTGCAGTGGGGGGACTTCTAAGATCTTTGGATCTTGCAGGAGAAACTCTCCCTTATTTCCTGTTAAGCATCTTAGCCAATGTCTCTTTTGTTCCAGCTCTCAAAGTTGCTTCTGAAGCAGGATTGATTGTTCAACTGCTCTGAGAATTGTCACTCTTTGAGGAGAATAGGGGCCTCTTAAAAGCTCTTAGCACCCTTAAGAAACCACAGCTCCCATAATTCTTTGCGGGAAGCTGTTTCATGGTGGTATCATAGTTAGGGTTACCATATGTCTGGAATTCGGCTGGGATTCTGTCGTCGGAAACATTGTCCAGGCAGGAATCGCTTAAATGTCCAGGAAAATCGGGACGTATAGCAACCCATGTCAGAAGTGTAAATTTTGGCGAAATTCCTTAAAAATAGCTCAAAAACTTCATTTTTCTTTTGAGACTTTGCAAAAAAAGCAGATTTACACTTTTAAAAATATGGCAACCAAAATTAAAGTGCTGAAGTCTATGGTGTGAGCTTGGCCTCAGAGTGGTTTAACAATCAATCCCTCTTCCAAGGAATTACGGGAATTGTAGCTCTGTGAGGGGAACAGGGATCTCCAAGCAACTCTCAGCACCCACAGCAAACTACAGCTCCCATAATTCTTGGGGGGGGGGGAGAAGCCATGGCTGTTTGAAGTGTTATCAGAGTGATTTAAAGGTATGGTGTGAATGTGGCCTCAACTGTGACTTCTGAGATAGCAGGCAATCAGTTTTGAGAGGTTTGTGGCCCAGCGGATGTTGACGGTAGCCAGTCTCCTCAGCCACGCCAGCCCCATCTTCCTGCTTGCCCCTCAACCTCTCACTCTCCCCTCCCCTTTCTCTCTTTCTCACCCCAACTCCCTATGGGGCATTCAGCCAGCCTGAACGGTCCCCAGGCGGCGATGATGAAGACGGATGACTGATTGATTCTCTCCCCTCTTGCCCGCCCCACTCCCCATGCCCTTCTGGCAGAAAATTAAAAGCCTATTTGTTAAAGGGTGAAAGCCCTCAGGTGCGGGCCCCCGGCTGGACAATTTGTCTCCATGAAAAGGAAGCTATTATGAGAGAGGCTGCTAGCAGGCAAGAGGGGCTGGGGGGGGGGCAGCAATGGGGATTTTGCCAGGAGAGCAAGCGAGCGAGCAGAGGGGAAGGCTGCTTTGGGAGACAATGGGGGTACGAAAAATTTAAAAAGCTGCCTGTGATTGTAAGGGGGCTTGCCATTGCTCAGAGGGGTGGGGGTGCCAATTCTCTGCCTCTTGATGAGGCCTGCCCCACAGCAGAAGTGGACTCTGCCAGAAGCGGGTCTCTTTCCACAGCTGGCTCCCTATAACAAATTATCTACAGTTAGGGACAGGCGCTGGAATAACATCTCTCTCCCCCCCCCCCCCCGCTGCCAATAATCATGGCAAGGGCTATGGAATACCAAAGACAGAAACACACTGAATATAAGAACATAAAAAGAGCCTTCTGGACCCAGCCAATGGCCCATCTAGTCCAGTATCCCAGTGGCCAACCAGATTAGGTCTACATTGGGTGAGGGATGTATCTTAGGGATGCCAGACTCCCCATCCCACCTCCCAGGGCCAACTTGGAAGTCTCCAGGTTTGCCTGCCTACACCCATTCCCCACCCCAGTTGGTAGGGATAAAAGACTTGAATCTCCAGGTGGGAGAGAGCACCTTCCCTAGCCAAGCTCCCTAAGTAGATGAGACGGAATGATCCCCGTGCTCCCGCTGGACCTGGGAAGACCTGCTTTGGTTGAGGTTTCCATCTTGATTTCCAACCAGAGACGTATTTGCTCATTTCATTTATTTATTTGATAACATTTATACGCCGCTTGATTAAAAACAACAACAACCCCAAAGCAGTTTACAAAAAAAGACAAAACGATAAAGTTATTGATAAAAAAACAATGAGAAACAATAATTTACATCGTTCAAAATATGAAAATCAACAATAACAATCAACAAAAAACAGCTTAAAACATTCATCAGCATTCTAGATACCTGGGTAAAAAGGTAAAGGTAAAGGACCCCTGACAGTTAAGTCCAGTTGCAGATGACTCTGGGGTTGCGGCGCTCATCTTGCTGGCCAAGGGAGCTGGTGTTTGTCCACAGACAGTTTTTCTGGGTCATGTGGCCAGCATGACTAAGCCACTTCTGGCAAACCAGAGCAGCGCACGAAAACGCCATTTACCTTCCCATCGGAGCGGTACCTATTTATATACTTGCACTTTTTGGTGTGCTTTTGAATTGCTAGGTTGGCAGGAGCTGGGACCGAGCAACGGGAGCTCACCCTGTCGCGGGGATTCGAACCGTCGACCTTCTGATCGGCAAGCCCAAGAGGCTCAGTGGTTTAGACCACAGCGCCACCCGTGTCCCTACATCTGGGTAGCCTTGCCTAAACAAAAATGCTTTTAGCAGGTGCAGAAAAGTGTACAGCGAAGGTGCCTGAGTGATATCTACAGGCAGAGAGTTCCAAAGTGTAGATGCTGCCCAGGGCGACCCATCCATGAGGCCAGGTAAGACAACCGCCTCGGGTGGCCGAGTCCCCAGGGCAACAGTTCCAGATGTCAATCTTTCTTCCCCGCTTGTTCCTGGTGCAGATCTTCTCCTTCTTACCTGGCAAGGAAGGAGGCACCATTCTGAGGTTTGCCTCAGGTGTCTAAATGTATTGGCTTGGCCCTGATGCTGCCACACTATAATCTTCTCCTGAGTTCTCCTCAGCTTCATCGGATGTCTGTGAGTTCTTGACAGCTATAGGTAGACTTATTCCCAGTTAAGGATTTGACTACGTGACTACCCACCTACCGTGTGAAGTACATAATAGGGTGACCCTGCCTATCAGATTCCTCCTCCATCTTAGTCTCAGTGTTGCTCCTTGTGGAACTCAGCAGGGTAGAGGATGGACTCAGTTGCTTCTGCCTGTCATTGGCTCTGACGCCCCCTACTGTTAGGCTCCCTGCCTTCTGCCCTACCGGTCCTAATTGGCACCAGGCACAACTAGTGAAGTGGTCCTGTCCAGAAATAGCTTTTTCACGGCCACATCTGTTGTCTGTATGAAGTAGGTCTGGCTATGAAGGAAGCCCTCCTTCGCCCGCAGCCTCATTTCAAATTGGGCAGAGCCGCCGCAGAATGCATTTGCCTCCAGGGGGCACTTCCAAATGGAAGCTTTTTGTGAGTGACAGGTGCTGAGCATCAGTGGGATTCGGAACACCTGACCCCCACATTCTACACTGGGAGGGGGGCAGGAGATGGGCTGTGCTCATCCCTATCCAATGTGAGTTGTTTACCCAGGAAAGACCAGTGGCAGGATGACTGTTGCTGGTGCCTTATGGGCTGTCAATGTCAATAGAAGCAGCAAGCTTAGATTAAGGCAGGGCTGAGGTTTATTTGCCTGTTTATAAATTTGTTATACTGCTTAATAGAATAAAACAAACAAACAAAAGCAGTTTACATAGAGGATCATAAAAGTACAAATGGTCACATTCAATAAAATTCTGAAAAGGGAGGGACTGCATTCAAGAAGGACTCTTGCGCTAACAGAAGGGGGAATTTTACTGTTTTGCAAAGCAAAGGAACCCAGGGATTGTCTGAGCCCTCTTATCCCAGCTCGATCACCAAGATCATCTGCAGAAGCATCACTGGTCATTCCAACTTTTCTATGCCAGCTTTTAAATGCCTGCTGAAAACCTCTCTATCCTGCCTGGCCTATGCAGTCAATTAAGAATACATCTTTCTGCAATAGTTAATTTGTGACTGTTTTTAATTTATTTGTATGGTTTTTGTGGGGCTGCCATACATTCAGATTTTACAGGATTTCAAAGGAAGAATTGACGAAAGGCAGTGCTTTGTCCTGGATCAAGTCAATTGAAAAATCAACAACTTTTGGGGTGACCTGGTTTTTTACTTTTTGAAATATGGCAACCCTAGTTTTTATCACATGGTCTTATGTTTATGCTGCAAACCACTTTGATATTTTTTTTAATGACACAGTGATATATAATTATTTTAATAAAAATATGAACAAACTCACTGCACAACAGATAGCACAATCTATCATGCCACAAAGGCATGGCAGTTGATTCCATTTCCCTAAATGTTACGTTCTGCATTATATTCGAGCTTTCACACAAGATAGAAGCCACTTCCAGAAACATTGTGGAATGCAAGTTTAGTGCTCATTTCTGTGTTATTCGCTTCTAGGAAAAATCCATTTGCAAATAATATGGAAATGAGTGCACTATATTTCTAGAAGTGGCTTTCACATTGCATTAAAGCTCAGATACAGTGGTACCTTGGGTTAAGAACTTAATTCGTTCCAGAGGTCCGTTCTTAACCTGAAACTGTTCTTAACTTGAAGCACCACTTTAGCTAATGGGGTCTTCCGCTGCTGCCGTGCAGGCGCCGCATGATTTCTGTTCTCATCCTGAAGTAAAGTTCTTAACCCGAGGTACTATTTTTGGGTTAGCGGAGTCTGTAACCTGAAGTGTCTGTAACCTGAGTACCACTGTATACAGTAATGCAGAAATTAACAGTTAAGGAAATGCTGTGAAAATGAATGCAGCCCAAGTTACCAGAAACCTGTTTATGCATTCTCTTGTGCTGCAATGTTCTGCTGGTGCAATGCATTTTACCAGTGGAACAAGTATAGCACTAAGAGACTTGAGCTTAGCATTACATCGGGCATAATCTTAAGTGCTTATTGTTGGCATCTGTCTGTCTCGAGAGAAAATGGATTGTGCCCAAGGGCCTGCTTGGTCCTGCTTCTCACAAATGTTTGGTTGACCATTGGGAGAACAAGATTTTGGACTAGATGGACTTTGACTTGATCCAACAAGCTCTTCTTAGGTTCTTTTTTGTTTTTGTTTTGCAAAGCTCTAGCTCTGAGAAAGAGCCTAGTTTCTCCTGGCTGTGGTTCATCCACTCACAGCTGAATAGACTGTAGACACAGCCCATTGTGGACTTCTCAGTAGAGTTATTAAATTAGAAGCAATGCAGTTATTATTCCTTCCTTCTCTTTCTAAACATTGGAACTTGGAGCCATCCAATGAAATTGGTTGCCAAGAGGTTCAGAAACAAGGAAAAGAAAGTTATGACTTCATCCAAAGCATTAAACTGCAGTGATGGTGGTGGCAGGAGGTTGGCTTTGCGGCTCTGCCCCCCACCCCACTCCTACTGCTACTGGGGGTAAGGATATTACCCTCATGCCCTTGCTGTGAGCTTCCCAATTTTTTTTCAGGATAGAAAAAAGGCACAGATGTGCTCAAAAGCACAAGAAAAACAAATATTTTTAATCAATGTGGCAAGATATACCTTGTGATCCTGTACAAGCCTTCCTAAGAATCACAGATACTGTCGTATCCTGAGTCCTTATCCTGATCAAGTTGTAGCTGCTTAATCAGTAAAATCTTGTAAAACACACTTGGTGCTATCCTGGATAACCCTGTTTTCATGAAAAACAAGCAGCTTTAATGTTTTTAGATGCAGAGAAAGCATTTGACACTGTCTCCTGGGATTTTATGTTTAAGGTTTTGGAATATATTGGTTGTGGAAACACTTTTTTAAAAGGAGTTAAGGCAATATATACTGATCAATCAGCAAAATTGATAGTAAATAATGTATTGACTGAGAATGGTAAAATAACTAAAGGAACTAGACAAGGCTGTCCGCTGTCACCTTTATTGTTTATAACAGTTTTAGAAGTTTTGGCACAAAGAATAAGATGTAATCAAGAAATTAAAGGAATAAGGGTGGGACAGAGACAATATAAATTAAAAGCTTTTGTAGATGACGTGGTGATTTCTGTAGAGGAGCCGATAGTGTCAATCCCGAAAGCACTGGAAGAGATAATTTTTTGGGGAGAAATAGCAGGTCTTAAAATTAATAAAGATAAAACCGAGCTCCTAGTAAAAAATATGAATGATGAGAGCAAAAATAAATTACAAAGTTTATCAGGCTTGAAGATCGAAAAGACGATTAAATATCTGGGTGTGTGGTTAACAGCAAACAATACAAATTTGTATAAAGATAATTATTTAAAAACTCAGCAGGATATTAAAATAAATTTGCAAATATAGAGTAGAATGAAACTTTCATTACTAGGTAGGGTGCTAACCATTAAAATTATGTATTACCAAGGATATTATTCTTGTTTCAATCAATACCAGTGATAGGCAAGACAAATTGTTTCAACAAATGGGAAAAAATATTTCTAAATATATCTGGCAAGGGAAAAAACTGAGAATAAAATATAAAATATTGATAGATGCGAAAGAGAGAGGAGGTTTCTCTCTGCTGGATAGGAGATTATATTATGAAGCATCATCTGTGCTGGTTGAAGGAATGGTTGTTATTGAAAAATCCACATATTTCAGATTTGGAAGGTCATGATAATATTTTTGGTTAGCACGCTTATTTGTGGTATGAAAAGGTGAAAGAACATAAAGGTTTTACAAACCATATAATCAGATAAAAGTTGTATAGAGTATGGGATAAGTTGCTGGAGACCAAAACACCACTATGGCTTTCACCAGAGTAGTGAAGAAAAAAAATATGATGGAAAATTGGGCAACATGGAAATTTATTAGAAGAAGAAGGTGGAGAATTTAAATTAAAAGAATTTAAGCATTTATCAGAGATGTTAATAATATGGTGACAATATAATCATTTGACTGAAGTATTTTAAAAGGATATGAAGTGGGGGTTTGGGGAACAAACATCACAACTAGAAAGAGACCTGTTAAACTGTAATGTTAAAGTGACATCTAAAATGTATAAGATGTTATTGGATTGGGAGACAAAGGACGAACAAGTGAAATCTTCAATGATACACTGGGCAATAGATATTGGTCACAATATAGAAATGGATGCATGCAAACATTTATGGAATGTGGATATAAAATTTACAGCATGTTACAGTTTAAGAGGAAACTATATGAAAATGTTATATAGATGGTACCTAACACCTAGTAGATTGGCTAAAATGTATAAATCCAAATCAAATATATGCTGGAAATGTAAAGAGAAAGAAGGTACATTTTTTCATATGTGGTGGTCTTGTAATAAGGTTAAACCTTACTGGTAAATGATATATCATGAACTGAAAAAGATGTTTAAGATAACATTTATTAAAAAACCAGAAGCTTTTCTTTAGGGAATTATGGGATCAGAACTACCTAAACGTATAGAAATTTATTTATGTATGCAACCACAGCTGCAAGAACGTTATTTGCCCAAAAATGGAAGGAAGAAGAGGGCGATGAGAGAAGAATGGATACAGAAGTTAATGGACTACTCAGAAATAGCGAAATTTACCGGGACAATAAGAAAGCAAGATAGCAATTTTTTAAAGAAAGGAATGGAAACGGTTTATTGAGTATTTACAAACAAACTGTAAACAGATTTAAGACATTGGCAGGATTAATGTAAAAACCTGCAGTTTCAAAATATATATGGGATATATATGGGAATAGATATATAAAAAAATATGCTGAGATAATTTGGAGTATGCAGTAAGCTGAAAATAAATGTAAACAACCACAGAAAGAGGGGGAAGGGAGTCGGAGTTTGGAATGTTAAAATTATGATTTAATAATTGTTGTAATATATATAAATGAAGATTATAATTTTTTTAAAAAAAATGAATTGACAACCATGGATCCAGGAGTACCTCTATGAGTACATACTCTTTTAGGGGATGTGCAACACTTTCTGGTGTGGGTTGTGTTTGTGGGATGTGATCCACGGGTAGCAGTCAGGTACAACATTCCTTGTAATGCTAGAGTGGACATGCAAGGGAATGTTTCTTCCAGCCAGTTGAAACTTCCTGTTCCTCCTGGCCTGGAGCATCCTTCCTCTTGCATGTGACCAGAGGTGGGCGTGACCTAACCTGTCCAGGTAACAAAAGGACGAGTCACACAGCATCCCCTCCCTTCTTTTTCCTCTTTCTCCTTTCGTCTGCTTCCAGCTAGGACTGCTCTGTTGGCTTTCAGTGGGTAAATCCACATGTTGCTATTTGTAACTTTAAGTCTTTAAGCCTGCCTTCAGGACTGATACTGTGTACTGCCTGAAAGTGAGTAAACTTACTTTTTGTTGACTATGAATAGGATTGTGGTGTCTTTATTCTTTTAAGAGGGATTCAAGGGAACTTACCAGGAACTATACAATTCAATTGGAGGCATATTGAATTGCATAATAGTAAGAGTTTCTAACGAGCCTGCAACCAGCTTTCTGCTGTGTGTGAAAAGGGGAATGTAACTGTGCTAAGTAAAGGAACTTGCTAGCGCAAGTTAGGAAGGGTATTAATAAACACTATATCCTCTCTTGCCACCCTGAACAGTGCTCTTAATCCATGAGTATGGGAAGAACTAGTGTCAGCCCAATATATTTGGCCGCCTAAACCGATAGACAACATGATGCCCACAGCATTGCCATTCAACGTACAGAGACTAATCAGATTGCTAGTTCCTTCTTACTTCGGTACCAGCAATGGGACTGTGTTCTTTACTATATCTGAGGGCAGGGCAGGGCACCTAGCACACCCAACCTAGCAAATAAAGGAGAACACCCATTGGTGGGATGTAACTGGTGCCCACTCCACACCATCAATCATCTGCTGCCTAAGGTATTTGCCTCATTCTGCCTAAAGACAGGGCCAGTGCCTGAAACCACCTATCTACTGAGCTTGGAACATCCATTTTAAAAAGGAACTAATTCTAAGTTCAGGTGTGGGGGGGATTTAGCTGTCCAGATTTTGCTGAACCTCAGTTCCCAATATCCTTGGCCATTGGCCATGCTTGCTGGAGCTGATGGGAGTTGCAGTTCAGTGGCATCCAGAGGGCAAAAAAGTTCCTCACACCTTTTTTAGTTCAACATGTCCTAAAAGGAACAAATTCCAGATTACATTTGTCCCATCACGCAGCTGAAAAGCTTGGCTCATGTCCAGTTTACAGTCCAACTCAAGTTCAGCTGAATAATCCTCAGGAATTTGCACCCCCTCATCATTCAGAATGGTACAAGCTACTGTAAGGTAAAGGTAAAGGTAAAGGTACCCCTGCCCCTACGGGCCAGTCTTGCCAGACTCTGGGGTTGTGCGCCCATCTCACTCAAGAGGCCGGGGGCCAGCGCTGTCCGAAGACACTTCCGGGTCACGTGGCCAGCGTGACATCGCTGCTCTGGCGAGCCAGAGCCGCACACGGAAACGCCGTTTACCTTCCCGCTAGAAAGCGGTCCCTATTTATCTACTTGCACCCGGGGGTGCTTTCGAACTGCTAGGTTGGCAGGTGCTGGGACCGAGCAACGGGAGCGCATCCCGCCGCGGGGATTCGAACCGCCGACCTTTCGATCGGCAAGCCCTAGGTGCTGAGGCTTTTACCCACAGCGCCACCCGCGTCCCTACAAGCTACTGTACTGAAGTATAAAATATACTACGGAAGACTAAGTAAACATAAAAGCACACACACACACAGTGGAATGTGACTTGTTGAATTTATTTCTCTGAGTAATTATGATTCATAAGCTTATGATTGTTAAGACTACAAACACACATGTAAGGAAATGAACTAGAAATTGTTCAAAATCCTAATCCAAAAGGAACTTAATTTATGATCAGTTCAGCAAACAATTATGGCAACTACTTTAAGGTGTACTTCAGATATCTTTGAGTGAATTCAGTGAACTTTGCTAACCAAACAAGTTCACTTCTGTCTTGCCAGAACTGAGCTTCTGTTTATTGGCTCTCATCCATTTCTATGAGCAAATTGGGGTGGTGGTGGTGTAAACAATTGGGGCGGGGAATAAAGCAAATAAATCCCAAGACATTTTCAGGCAGCTAAAATGTAGAACCAGGTAGATAAACAAATGCAAACTTTTGCAAGTTTCTCTTTCCGCATTGTCCAACCTTTCCTGTCTTCACCAGATCTCAACACCCATAATCCCTCCCCCAATATCGGCCAAGATTAATTACTTGCTTCACTGCCTTTTTGGGGGCTTTCCCCATCTGATAAGATGTGAAGGAGACTGACAGAGCCTGCCAAGGGTCTCTGCAGCTCCGCTCTTTCTGCCTTGGCAGAAACAAATTGTCTGTGAATGGCACCCGTGGCAGTCTTTTGCATAAGACATGAGCACCCTACTCAGTTGTCCTCTCCTCAACCTGAGGCCTGCTGTTGGTTGCCATGGCAACCAAGCCACAACTAAAGTTCCGCCTGGAGTGTGGCTGCTTCTTTGACTGGAATGTTTTTACTCTGGTTGCTGCTAATATACTGCTTCTAGGGTTGCCAATTTCCCAGACATAGCCAGGATTTGGCCGTCTGTAACAGTGCCCAGGCGGAAATCGCTTAAATGTCCAGGAAAATCTGGACATACAGCAACTCATGTTGGAATTGTAGATTTTGGTGAATTTCCTTAAAAATTGCTCAAAACTTCATTTGTTTTGGTTGACCTTGCATGGCAACCCTAACTGCTGCTATTGCTGCTTTTATTTCTTGTTATCTATTTAACACAATCTTTATACCACTTGATCACCAAAAACTTCTGTTTTGCATGAAACAATATCAAATACACATTAACCCCCGCCCTGGACAATAAAATCAAAAGTTAGAAACAAGCTGATCTAAAATTCATCAAAATGTAAGAGTTGTATCCTATCTCAGCCATTCTCAGAGGAAGATTCCGGATGGACAAAAGAAAATGCTTCTCCACACAGTGCATAGTTGAAAGTATAGCATTCACTCCCGTAAGGGGCAGTGATGGCCACCACATTGACCTGCTTTAAAAGGGGATTAGAGTTAGACAAATCCATGGAGGATAAGCTATGTTCTACCTCCACTGTTGGAGGCAGTATGCCTCTTAATGCCAGTTGCTGGGAATAGAGAGCTGTTGTGCTCAGATTCTGTTTTTGGGCTTCCAATAGGCATCTAGATGTCCGTTGTGAGAACCTAGTGCTGAACTAGATAGGTTTTGACCTGATTCTGAACTTCTTATGCTCCAATTCTCACAGTACCCCAGAACAATCCCAGAGGCCTGTGGGTAGCCACTGTGAAAACAGGATGCTGGACTAGACGGGCCATTGGCCTGATCCAGTAGGCTATTCATATGTTCTCATTTGTAGGCCCACCACTGATGCCAGTATAATGTGGTATTATCTTAAATGCATGGTGTGAATGTGGCCTAAGTGTCTGTTGTGGAAAGGACAGAAAACCACGGGGAGGTGACATGGAATGGAGTATCCTGAAGAAGGGCATGCAAAGCACAGACCTTTCATGTGTCCCTATTTTCTAGGGACAGTTCCGGATTTACAGAAGCCATCCTGGTTTCTGATTTGATGCCGGAATGTCCCACTTTTCCTTAGGACTTCTCTATTTTCATTGGAGAAATGATGGAGGGTGTGGTAGGACATCTCTATTTTCATCAGAGAAATGTTGGACGGTAAGGAATAGAACAACCCTATTTTCATTGGAGAAGTGTTGGCATGGAAGTCCCTATTGTCACCAGAGAAATGTTGGAGGGTGTGGAATAGGATGTCCCTATTGTCATCAGAGAAATGCTGGAGGGTAAGCTCTTCCACTGAGCCCACAGCCCTTCCCCATACTGCCTCTGGTTTGGGGGCAAGGGTGAAATTGCTGAGTCAGTGGTGGAGGGCTGGAGACCGAGGATGTTGCAATGGGGTAGCATGTGCAGAACAGGGTCAAGAATGACCAGTCGCTCTAACCTACTCTGCCTACACCTCCCAAAAAAAGAGGTGGGGTGGGGAAAGAGGAGAGAGAATGTGAAAAGGAAGGGGGGGTGAGGAGAGAGAGAGAGAGAGAGAGAGAGAGAGAGAGAGAGGGAAGCTCTCTGCTTGTTCCTCTCACTTGGTTCCAGCTGCTGTGCCTTTCCAATGTCCTTGACCCTTTTGTGAGGGAGGTCAGTGTCTCATCTGTATTGCTCACTACAGAAAGCCAGCGACGGCTCACAATGCATCACAGCAGCAGTCATGCTGGAGCGCCCGTGTCATTTCAATTCATCTTTCTCCAAACGCTCCTTGTCACAGCCTGAATCTCTGACTAGAAGGGGGGGGTGGGCAGGGAGGTGGGCGGGTGGCAAAGACAGAGAAGGGGGAGCAAGAGAGAGAGAGATTGAGAGAGCAGGAAAACTCAACCCCAAGCAAGAGAATGCATGAAGGGGAATGGGCCCCAAAAATGAATCGATTGAGGGGAAGGGGTAGCTCAGTGGTAGGGCATCTGCTTTGCATGCAGAAGGTCCCAGGTTCAATCCCCGATGTCTCCAGGTAAGGCTGGGAATGTCTCCCACCTGAAATCCTGGAGAGCTTCTGCCAATCAGCGTAGAAGATACTCAACTCGATGGAACCAATGGTCTGATTCTGTATAAAGGCAGTCTCCTATGCTCCTTTTTCATTCATCCTTTATTTAAAACCATGAGGACTAGAGCCCTCCCCCTCTGTCTGGGAAGAGCCACAGCTTAGTGGTAGATCTTTGCATGTCCCATGTCCCAGGTGAATCCCCAATGGTAGGGCTGGGAAGAGACTCATGTCTCCAACTCTGGAGAGCTGCTGCTAGTCAGTGTCAGCAAACAATGATCCAAATGGAATAATGGTTTGATGGCAGCTCAGTGGCAGAACATCTGCTTGGCAAATGAAAGGTTCCAGGTTCAGCATCTTTAGGTAGGGCTGGAAAGAGGCTCCCTGTCTGAAATCTTGGGAAGCCACTGCCAGTCAGTGTAGATGGAGGCAGCAGTGGTCTGACGTGGTAGATGGCAGTTCCCGCCATGTTCCTAGATCAGGCATCCCCAAGCTTTGGCCCTCCAGATGTTTTGGACTACAATTCCCATCATCCCTGACCACTGGTCCTGTTAGCTAGGGATCATGGGAGTTGTAGGCCAAAACATCTGGAGGGCTGCAGGTTGGGGATGCCTGTCCTAGATTCTCTGTTAACTCTGAGATCTGCAGCTTTCAACATTTAACCAGGACCACATCACTTCCAGAAGGTAACCATTTTACAGGAAGGAGTTCAATGTCATACCAGCAAATACACATCAATTCTTGCATATTAAACCCATTTGCTTCCCACTTCCACCTCACCCAATCAGATTCTTTTTTTTTTTGGCAGGAAGGAATGTGATTGGAAAATGCACTGGGAAGAGTGGAATAAGTATTGCTTGATATGATGCAATTATTTATTTATTTAAATATCTATAAACTGCACTTTCGTTTAAAAAAACAAACAAACCAGAGCAGGTTAGTGTACATTGTACAAAATTGCATTAAGATCAATAGAAACATTAATAAAAACATATGTAAATACTGGTTGATAAAAATAATTTCACACTGCAAAGACCTGACCAAATAACATCATTTTTAGGAGACGTCTTAAAAGAGACAGATTCCCACTGAACCTCTACTGGCAGGGAGTTGCCACACTAAAGGTGCAGTCCTTAGTAAAGGCCAACCAAACATTGGGGGTATGGGAAATCAGTGGCGGAGCTTCATGCTCCGGCACTGGGGGGCGGAGAGCAGGCGGGGGCGGGGTGTGGTGCACATCCTGGGGGCGTGGTGCCCAGCGAGGGCGGGGGGGGGGCAGTTGCGATGTCACCCCGCTGGGATCGCGCTGGCGGGAGCGGTGCACTCCTCCTGCACGCCTCTTCCTCTGCCAGTGTGGGAAATCCCAAGATGTGCCCCATCAGAGGATCTCAGTGATCAAGATGGAGCAAAAGGATCAGGTGGTCCTTATGGTATAAGTTCCATGCCATCGGGAATTGACCTAAATTAGTGGATCAGTTAGGGTCGTTCCTGTAGCAGGACCAGATAAGATCTGGTCAGGTTCCCAGCTTCAGATTCTCTAAAACAACCCCCAGGTGCAGAGTGTAACTGGAAGCTCACATCAGAAACTGGGTCATAACTACATCTTCTCATAACACTGACTCAAGATTAGAACTAATCCTCTCCTCGTTACTCTCTCAAAGTCCTTTAAACATTGTCCAGTCTTGCTCAAATCTGTTTATCTTCTTTCTCCCTTGTTGAAACCCAAAAAGTTCAAGTGATTTCCTTCCAAGCCGGCATTCCCCACTATTTAATATACCATTCTCTAAGACGCGGAAGTTATTCCTCCCCACCCTCACTATTTTGCATATAAAATCTTTGCTGCCCCTAGTATCATATAAAACAACAGGCTTCGCTTCATCTCCCATCAGCTTCGGCCAGCATAGCCAATGGCCAGGCACAGGGGGGTGGAAGAGATATCTGATTCAGTTCACATTGAAAAACAAAGCTCCCTAATTCACACTGCCCGAAATCATATGGGAAATAAAAAAACGGCCAGCCTTCAAAATCTGTGTTTCTCAGAATTTTGCAGTTCTCCAGCTAAGCAATACTTATAAAAATGCATATGCAGTTGTAAATTGTGCTTTAAAAAAATCGGATATTGGTCAAAATAACATACCACCTTGGAGAGCGCTGATCCTAGCATTTTAGGGCCTCCAATATTTTCTTTAAATAACATATTCAAGGAACTTAATCAGTCTGATTCCAAAACTGACTGCGTTTCTGTTGCCCTGAGACACTGCGAGCCAATGCCCTTCAGATATCGTTGGACTGTAAGTCCTATCATCCCTGACCATTGGCTGTGTTGGCTGGGGCTGATGGCAGTTGTGTCCTAGCAACCCTTGAAGGGCCACAGGTTCCCCATCCCTGCACTCAAGAGTCCACTTCATCAGATGATTCAGGCCAAGCCAGACATTAAGTTAATGTTGGCTACACATCTGTTGCTCTGCTTCCCTTAAAGCAGGGATGGGTGACCTTTGGCCCTCCACATGTTGCTAGACTACGAATTCCATTATCCCTGACCGTTGGCCATGATGGCTGGGGCTTAAGGGAGCTGAAGTTCTAAAAATTAGGAGGACATTGCGTTGGCAATTCCTGACCTGAGATCAGGTATGATGAAAACAGTAGAGTTTAATAAGAAAAAGGCTTCTGGCAGGTGGAGTTCATCATTCTATAGAGCCTTGCCAGCTTGTGTTGGAATCCAACACACACAGAAGCTCCAACCAGCATGGTCAATCGTAAGGGATGTTGTGTGTATGTGTCTGTGTTAAGTGTATGTGTATATTAAGGGTGTGTGACTGAGTGTGACTGTGGTGACAGCCACTTTTGGAATGTGGACCCTTGCCAAATTCCATCAGGGCAACATGGCCCTCAGCTTGAACATCTTTCTCTAACCCTGCTTCAGCTGCTTGGAACATTGAAAGCTGAGTCAGATCCTAGGTCTAACTCATCACTGTCAGCAGTGGCTCTCTAGGGTTTCAGATGGTGTGTGTGTGTGTGTGTGTGTGAGAGAGAGAGAGAGAGAGAGAGAGAGAGAGAGAGAGTGAGTCTGGGGATGCTAAATATTGAACCAGGACCTTCTGCATGCAACGTGGAAGCTCTGCTACCGAGCTACTTCCCACTATATCACACAGGCTTCCAATCACTCTACAGGTAAAGGCAAAGAGATTTCTCTGGTCTTCTCTGTGTACACCTGAGCTTTCCTTAGTAGGGCCCTGCTGGACCAGGCCAAAGACTCATCATCAAGCCCAGTGATCTGTACTCACAGTAGCCAGCCAGATGCCCCAATGGAAAGCCTGCAAGCAGGACCTGTACACAAGAGCCTTCTCCCCTCTTGTGGTTTCCAGCAACTGATATTCAGAAGCATTACTGCCTCTGACAGTGGAGGCAGAAAACAGCCCTTGGGGTTGATAGCCATTCATAGCCTTCTCCTCTTCCATGAATTTGCCTCACCCTCTCTCTTGCAGGGATAGGACTCCTAACCCTTAAAAGCAAGCCGTACCCAAGAAGCATCTGAAGTGGGCAGCTCAAAGGATGCGTTAAAGGCCTCCATTCAAAGCCACCTAAGCTGATTTCATTATTTGGGAGCCACACGATGGAAGACCGTGCAACAAAGAGGCGGCCTTCAATGTTGGAGGCAAAAGGCCTGGATCTCTGGCTCCCGTCCTCATCGCCAAGAGGAGCCAGTTGGCAGGAATCTCTCCTGGCCTGCTTTGTTTGGCACTGGAGTCCTGCTGAGAAACTCGAAGTCTTCCATCGCAGGGGCCTTTTCTTCCCATTCCCCACGGAGATGAGTTTGTTTGTTCCGTTTTCATGTAGGCTCTCGAGAAGAAAAATAGAGAGTCTCTAATAGGCCAAATGCTGAGGACAACAACAACATCTGCTGGAACACAAATGATTGCAAGCGGAGCCCACTTCAGGGTGTGCAATGAATGCCCTCTGTTTTTTCAGTGGGGGCAGTGCTCCTTGGCAGCGCATGCTGGCATCACAAATCCACCCCTTCCCGAGGGGCCATGGCAAGTTCTCCTGGTGGCTGCTGCTGCTGCTGCAATGGAGCCCATTCCCATTGCCCTCTCGAAAACAAACAGCACCACCAAAGGCAAAGCCATGGCAGAATTAAAGTACACCAGACAATCCCAAGAGAAAACCTAATATGGGTCCCATATCACAAGCTCCTAACTATAATCATTTGGTATTTTGGTAGCACTTCCCCCTAATTTACAGGGATGGCTGGATCTGTCTGTTTTGGTTTCTAAGGGTTTCTCACTTTGCCAACCTGAAATTTTGTTTGCAATTTTTTCTCTTTTAAAAAAGAAAATTCATCTGCAAACGTCTCCTGAAATATATGTGTTTGTATGCGATTGTGCCTAATTGATGCATTTTGGAAAAGCAATTCCCCTAGATATGATGCACCCCCCCCAATAATAAGTTGATTTTAAGTTCAGTTTTGCACATCTACATATCACTTTGCATTTTTTTAAAAAAAGCAATTTCTCATGAAGATTCACAAGCATTTTAGTGCAGCTTGCTCCTAATACACACATTTTGGCAGGCAATGCACACATTTTTGCAAACCAACTTTTCCTTACACAATGCATTTTAGTATGCTATTTTCATTAAGATTTGCATTTTTATGCACACTTTACCTTAGTATATGTGTTTTTGCACACACTATTTGGTTGGAAAACAGCACTGTGAAATTTGGAGAACCGCTGTGTTTCAGTTTGTGAATTGTTTTGGAAAGTGTGAATTAGGGAGGTTTGCCTCCCTAGGATATTTGGAGTAGAGAGCTGGTGCATAGATGGCATGCAACCAAACCAGATCCATTGCATACAGCAATCTGTTAAACATTCTGGAGCTTTAAACACATCACCTCTGCAAACTAAGAACCCTGGCAACAGTAGTTTACCCCTCATAGAGCTACAGTTTCCTTGCACCCTTGACAAATTACAGTTCCCAGGATTCTTTGGGACGAAAAGTATGTTTTACATTTATGGTGTAGAAGATGCAAAGCAGCAGTGGGATGCATCCTACTTCAAAAGCCAGAGATTGACAGATTTTTTTTAATTTTTTTTTTTTTTTGCAGATTAAGTGAATATAATGGAAAGAAAAAAGCACCACACAGTGGAAAGTAACCTCATAGGTAATCTATCCCATCTCCAACTCCGACTGCGGAAATCTGCTGCTGCAGTAAATGAACAGATGAAAAAGAAAAAGAAAAAGAAAAAGAAAAAGAAAAAGAAAAAGAAAAAGAAAAAGAGAGAGTCTCATTGGAGTGTATAATTGCAATGGTGGGTGCAATCTCTACTTGGTGTGATACAACAGGGTGTACAAGAGCACTCCTTTACTGGAGTGAAAATTGCTCCGGGGCAGGGTATGGTGTGTGGGTCGACCTGCATATCTTCAGGCTTCATGCTTCCGTGGCTCTCCTTCCCGAGTTCTCTGCCATCACCATCTTCCACCTCCTTGCCGAGCCCAAGACAGTCCCGCTCGCTGTCCAATATGTTATCACTCCTCCAAGCAAACATAAATAAATACCTTGCCATCCCACCCCATATTTCCTCCCTCCAGTGCAGAGTGTGTGATGAATACGCTAACACTGGCCCTATTGTTCCACCGGCAGAGAATAACAGGTCTTCGATTTCTGGGCTCTGGTCATTAGTGCTTTCGCTGACATCCGGCTATATTTAGACCCCGTTAAGAATGTCCTTTCTGAAAGCCTTGCGTTGCACTGGAGCAGAAGCATGAGGCTGTCTTGCACATTCTGATGGAAGGAACCGTACACAGCTCGGCTCAGCCCCCTTAGCTAAGCTGTCAATATTAGTGATCAGGGCTGGCATTGATTTCTCTCCCCCCCCCCTCTCTCTCCACACACACACAGAGTTGTGTGGCATTGTGGTTACTTCCTGAAGTCCCTTCTAAACCCTATGCCCTATAGGATAAACACAGACCCTCCAAATGTCCCTATTTTCCAGCGACACTCCCAGATTTACAGAAGCCGTCCAGTGCCTGATTTGATCCTGGAATTTCCTGCTTTTCCTTAGGCCCAGCCAGAAGGGTCGGGTATAAAGAAAATAATAATAATAATAATAATAATAATAATAATAATAATAATAATAATGTGGTAAAGGATCCCTGACAGTCAAGTCCAGTCACAGACGACTCTGGGGTTGCAGTGCTCATCTCTTTTACAGGCCAAGGGAGCAGGCGTTTGTCTGCAGACAGTTTTTCCAGGTCATGTGGCCAGCATGATTAAGTCACTTCTGGTGCAACAGAACACCGAAACCAGAGCAGGGCACGGAAATGCCGTTTACCTTCCCGCCGGAGTGGTACCTATTTATCTACTTGTACTTTTTGACGTGCTTTCGAACTGCTAGGTTGGCAGGAGCTGGGACCGAGCAACGGGAGCTCACCCCATCACGGGGCTTCGAACCACCGACCTTCTGATCGGCAAGCCCAAGAGACTGAGTGGTTTAGACCACAGTGCCACCCACGTCCCCTACAATAATAATAATTACGACATCCCTATTTTCATCTGAGAAATGTTGGAGGATATGTAAATGCCTGCACCATCAGCACTGACATTAGGTCACAGCTCCAATTTGTACCTTGCGACCTCATTTTTAAAGTCAGACAGCCAGTGCTGGAACAGAGGAATAAAGAAGAGGACCCACCCCATCAATGTCCCAGAATATGGTCTGAAGACTCATGTTACAATCACCCTGCTGTTAAAATCATGCTGCTGTAGTGTAGCATGGCTGAGTCCAGTCTGTTCCTTGATGAGAGAGGAACCTTGAGGAGCCTTGAGAGAGGAACCTTGAGGAGCCTTGAGTTTCTCTGGAGGCAGGGATGCCAACCAACTTTGATGGCTTCAAAAGAGGATTGAAAAAATTCATGGAGGAGAAGGCTATTACTAGTCATAATAGCTATGCTCTGCCTCTATGGATGGAGGCAGAAATGCTTCTGAATACCAGTTGCTGGAAACCACAGGAGGGGAGAGTGTTCTTGCACTCAAATCCTTCTTGTGGGTTTTCCATAGGCATCCGGTTGGTCACTGTGCGAACAGGATGCTGGAATAGACACTGGTCAGATCCAGTAGGCTCTTCTTACATGTTCCATGCTGGGAGATGGGGCTGGGGAACAGGACACAAACACAATGTGGGACAAATTCATGTGTTACTGTATATTCCCCTTCCGTCTCCTAGGAAAAGTACTCCAGGGTTCTAGCTAGCGTGGAACAGAAGCCTTGAAGTTGTTCCTCTGCTGCAAACAGGCCTCAACCTTAGATCTTTTTAAAAGGAATTGAATGTTATGCACCCTCCCCACCTTGAATACCCCTTTTCAGATACTTGCTATAAGGTGTCAGAGATTTGAGAAGGCCAACTCATTCCTCTTCTTTCCACCTCCACTTTCAGTTTCATTCTTCTTCTTCTCACCTGACATTTCAACATTCTGAATGTCTTGGAAACTCACAGGACCTTCTGAAACCATTGGTGGGTTGGTTAAATTTTATTTCTATTTTAAGGTATGAATGCATGCACTTCTCTGCATTTTCCCAGTTCCTCCCATTTCTAACTGAAAATCCCAGGACAACTAAGTCCTGCTTGGACCATTGCCCACTGATATGGTTTCATCATTCTAATCTAGCTATTTTCTGTCTTTTTTTTTAATGCTGGAAACCTCAAGATTCTCCAAGTCCCTAAGCATGTGGATATTGTTGCTAAGTAGGATAGCCAGATTTTTTTTAATAAAAAAAATGACAGGGCTCTTACACCTTTAATAGCTTTGTTGAAGAGGAGCAACTATTAAAGGTACAAGAGCCCCCACCCTCTTTTTTCATCTGGCTAATCAATTTCTCAATGGCCACAGTTTTGGCTCTGCATCTCTTGGGATTTGCTACCTGTGTTCAACATTTGTGGGAGGGATGACAGGCAAACAATTGCAGAGTTCTTATCACTATGTTGAGTAACCATGGCTAGCCACATTATAGCAATTTGTCTTTTCATTCTTCAGAATGGCGGTGGTAACACACAACCTTCACTTCCAGATCCTATTTTGCAGCCAACACTTGGGTAGCAGGACTTTGATGCAGCTAGCGGAGATAGTAATAGCGTGGTTTCACCCACAGTATTCCAGTCCCAGTGCAGTTTGATTGGCAGTGCTTGTTTCCACGTGAGCACAGCCACCCTGGAGATCAACACCAGGCAAGTAGCGCTGTACAGTACAGGGAATATAGAGGACTAAGGCTTAATAGAGGATACATAGGAAGTTGCCTTCTACTGCCATTGACCCTTTTAGCTCAGTATCTTCTCTACACTGACTGACAGTGACTCTCCAGGGTTTTGGGCAGGAGCTATTCCAAGCCCTACCTGGAGATGCTGAGGATTGAACCTGGGACCTTCTGGACGCAAAGCAGTATCAATGAGCTATGATCATATAACGCAGGAGGTCTTTATACGAGCAAACAGAGCTAGGCACCCTGCAACTTAGGAACCTAGGAAGCTGCCTTATACTGAATCGGAGCATTGATCCATCTAGATCAGTGCCTTCTCCACTAACTGGCAGCAGCTTTCCAGGCTTTTCCTAGCCCTATTTGGAGACACCAGAAATTTCATCATCTGCATACAAAGCAGATGCTCAGCCATTGACTCCCAGTCCTTCCCCTATATAAGGAGTGTGTAGGGGTCTACCTGGAGTACTTAGGGCTTGAACATGAGAACTTTTGCATGCAAAGCAGGCACTCTAAGACTGTGCTACAGCACTTCACCCAACGCACAATATCTTCTGTTGCATCATTTAAAAACAGAGACAACCATTTTTTAAAAAAACAACAACAAAAGCTCAGTGGAAGAAGAATATTATCAAGTTAACACCTTCTTTGCCTCTCGCCTGCCCCCTCACATTGCCGCCTTCTCCCAGGAAGACTTTCGGTCTGGCACCCTCCGCTCTTCTTCTCCGAGTTTAGATACATTTCTCTCCTCTTCCCTGAGCACCACTTCAGCCCCCTCCCCTTCTCCCTCCGCCGCTGAAAGTCATGAGGCCTCCAAGCGAGGGCTTCTCCCACTTATGCGCCTCATGAATATTTAACAGCATCTGCTCTGCAGGCGATAAAGCCTAGCAATCCTTGACAAATATGGCCTAATCTTTTCAATTTCGGGGTGCAAATATTCCTTCGGAGTCCTGTTTGTCACCTAGATTAATGGCCGCAGGTCCCATAATCCATTGGTGCTAATTCAGGTGGTGGCTACTGGGGATGTTTGCAGCCGGGAGGATGCCGGGAGTCATAGGAAGGAGAGATTACGCTCGCCAGAGGTTTTCCCTCGCCTGCTTTGTGGCTCTGCTGGGGCAGCTTCCTCTGTTTCCTCTTCGCAGCAACCTGCGGAACAATTGAGCAGGATCCCTGCCCCCATCACTGGGTGTGGGGGGAGCGGTGGTGGATGGTCAGAACAAGGGTATAATTATTGTTGTTGTTAATCCACCCTTCACCGCATGGGCCCAGGGAGGGTCACATACATACACACACACACACACACACACACACACACACACACACGTTGCAAACCGGTCATTCATGCTCTAGAGCTGTGCTTTTTTTATTTTACCTTTTCATATCTGTAACGTATAACATGCCAATTCACAGCCAAATATGTAAATAACACAAAGCAAGTATATACTTAAAGTAATACAATAATAATCCAAAATAAAACAGTTTCTCTCTATCTTAGACAGATAGATAGAAAGATAAATTGAATTAAACTATATGACAATACAAACAACAGAAGACCAAAAAGTGTAACGCAACAATGGAGGGCTGGTAAATCAATTGTTATATCACAGCGGTCAAAGTTTGACAAGTAAGCTATTTTTACTACATCCTTTGGTAACCAAACCAATATAATAGTTCCATTTCCTTCCTTCCTTCCTTCCTTCCTTCCTTCCTTCCTTCCTTCCTTCCTTCCTTCCTTCCTTCCTTCCTTCCTTCCTTCCTTCCTCTCTCTCTCTCTCTCTCTCTCTCTCTCTCTCTCTCTCTCTCTCATCTATCTATCTATCATCTATCTATCATCTATCTATCTATCTATCTATCTATCTATCTATCTATCTATCATCTATCATCTATCTATCATCTATCTATCATCTATCTATCATCTATCTATCTATCTATCTATCTATCTATCTATCTATCTATCTATCTATCTATCATCTATCTATCTATCATCTAATCTATCTATCTATATCTAACTAACTAACTAACTATCTATCTATCATCTATCTATCTATCATCTATCTATCATCTCTCTCTCTCTCTCTCTCTCTCTCTCTCTCTCTCATCTATCTATCATCTATCTATCTATCTATCTATCATCTATCATCTATCTATATCTATCTATCATCTATCTATCTATCTATCTATCTATCTATCATCTATCTATCTATCTATCTATCTATCTATCTATCTATCTATCTATCATCTGTCTATCTATCTATCATCTATCTATCTATCTATCTATCTATCTATCTATCTATCTATCATCTATCATCTATCTATCATCTATCTATCTATCTATCATCTAATCTATATCTATCTATCTATCTATCATCTATCTATCTATCTATCTATCATCTATCTATCTATCTATCATCTATCATCTATCTATCTATCTATCTATCTATCTATCTATCTATCTATCTATCTATCTATCATCTATCATCTATCTAATCTATCTGCATCTGACGTGTCAAAGGCCAGGGTAAAGAGGTGTGTCTTCAGTATTCAATGAAAACTGTATAGAGAAGATGTCAGGCACCTCTCTGTGGGGAGGGCATCCCACAACTTGGGGCTGCCACCGAGAAGGCCCTCTCCAGGGCTGCTGCCCCCTGCACTTCCAAGGGTGGTGGAGCTACTGAGAAGTTCTCCCTCTACTGATCTTTATACTTGAGAAGGTCTGTAGGGAAAGAACCCTAGATAACTTATCTAAAAAGTTCCTTTCAATTCTTTCCTGCCTTTAAGCTGGAGGTCGCTACCTAGAGATGGAGAAATCTGTCAAATTCAGTATCTACTCTCACCCACAAATCTTAAATTCACACTTCTACATCAGTTTGCGCCCGATGGCTTTTTTTTTTTTAAAAAAAATTGTGTTCATCCGTGCCTTACTGCTATTAAGTGATTGCCTTCAACAGAATGCACTTTTTGCATATGGTAAGACAAATTCCTCATTAATATGTGCATTTGTGTACACATGCAATGGAATTGCCTTCCATTGCTCTCAGATGCACCATCACCTAACCAAATCTTATTGGTTGGTTATGCTGCAACCGTGCTGTCGTTTCCATTCACTGTGTCTCCCATCTGAAACCCTGGAGAGCAGCCGACTGGAAGCAGCAGCTCACCAGGGGACCTTCCCAAATGAAGGGGATTGAACCTGTGGACTCCTGCACGAAAAGCAGATGTTCTACCACTGAGCTGCCGCCCTTCCCCAATGCATTTGATGTAAATCAGGGTGACTAGATGGTTTGCAGCCTCACCTTAAATGATGATTTGAAAACTCCATTGGATGCTTCAGTCAATAAAGTTTCAACTGCAAAAGTGTTAAATGAGGAGGAGAAAGTCAGTACAGTTTCCCTGAACAAGTCCTTCTGAAAGAAATAGGGTCTTGCCTAGAGCACAGATCTACTGACTTCTTGTTGTCACTATTACAGCTGCTAGTGCTATTATTCATTTCATATATGAATCGCTTCCTATAAAACATCTCAAAGTGATTTCACAACACAATTAAAATCATAAGAACTACATGTATAAAAACAGTAATGTCCTGCTTATTTGTATATTTGCATACTGTTTTAAAATCATAGAGTTGAAAGGGACCACAAGGACCATCCAGTTCAACCCCCTGCAATACAGGCATACGCAGTTGTTCCATATGGGAATTGAACCTGCAACCTTGGCATCATCAGCACCACACTCTAAGCAACTGAGCTATCCAGGCAAGGCAGGTTATACTGTAGGTGATATTCAATGGAAGCCATACTCCAAGTAAGGCACATACTCCATTAGGCAGAATTAAGAGGCATAAGTTATGGAAGTCCATTGACTTTTGTGGGTCTTCTCTAAGTATGACTGACATTGTGTTTCTGTAATGTACTGAGGGGTGTGTGTGTGTATTTAAGTGGGAAATAGTTAAATAATTCCTAACATTATCAAATAAGCAGAAAGCATGATGGGATTTTTTTTCCTTTCCCTCCTCTGAGATGTGTGTGTGTGTGTGTGTGTGTGTGTGTGTGTGTGTGTGTAAGAAGATAAGATTTAAGATGACCAAAGCAGGTTGATTTCACGTGCTTTGATTCCACCGGGTCTCCAACCTTCCGATAGACTCTTTTTATCTATTTCCCTTGGCTGAGATTTCACAACAATAATAACATAAATTCATCATCCCACAGAGAGAAACTGCAGAGGTGGCGAAAGCATTCTTGCCAGCCGGCTCCCGGTTCCCTTTAGCAGGCGGCGCTTGGGACCGATACGTCTTCCAGGGCTGTGCGGTTGTGATGAGCGACTTTGGGGCCCGTAAGGACATAGACCAATGTTGAAAGAGATTAGGCTGTCTGTGCACAGACAATCGTTTTTCAAGAGCGATGGGGGGAGACTTCCCCTTTAACAGGACCCTGGCACAAGCCTTCATCCAGTGTACAAATTGAACAAACATAGAGCCTCACTGTGGGAGGTGTGTGTGGATTGCTAATCAGGGAATTGCTAGCATTTAGTGGAGGCTCGTCCATTAGGGCAAATGAGACAATGCCCCCATCAGCGGTGGCTGGTGCCAGGGCCAGCCCCTCCATTAGGCAGAATGAAGCAGCTGGTTCAGGTAGCAGATGTTGAGGGGTAGCATGAGATGTCCATGTGGCACATGCCTCATCCTACACTCCCTTAAGCTAGCCTGCTGCCTCAGATATGATGGAGGATGTTGCCTTGAAATCAGATTCAATAGCTAGTCCAGTGAGTTCCTGAACCTGGAATGGAGAGTGGGCACCATCTTGTCCTTTGCATCAGGCAGCAAAATGTCTTAGGCCAGTCCTGGTTGCTACCCATGGGAACTGGTGAAGTGGAAGACAGGGAGGCCAACAGTAGGTGGAGCCAGAGGCAGCGACAGGTGGAGCCAACTAACTAACAAATGGACACCAGAAGAGCCCTGCTGGATCATGCCAATGGCTCATTTGGTTCAGCACCCTGCTCTCACAGTAGCCAACCAGATGTCTGGTTATTCCTCCAAATGAGCTTTGAATAGCTAGTTACAAATATAAATGCATGCTTGTGAAGTTTCATTGATACACCAATATTGTAAGAACATAAAAGCCTGCAGGATGAGGCCAATGACTCATCTAGTCTAGCATCCTATTCTCACTGTGGCCAACCAGATGACTGTGGGAAACCAGCAAGCGGGATTCAAGCACAAGAGCTCTCCTCCTGTGGCTTGATCCAGTAGGCTCTTCTTATGTCCTTGATGTTAAGAGGTGGGGTAGTTTCTTTCTTTTTTCCTTTTCTTTAAAGAATTTTGTTGTTTTCCAGCACATACAATACAAACAAAGAACCAAATGCCAATGTGCTGCCATGCTGACCAATTCCTTGTGTACTTGGAACAAACATTATATTTCACTTGTAAAGTGCATGTTCCACAGATCAGAGAGGTCAAGTAAGCAGCTATGGGGTGAGGCAATCCCTCAAGTCAGCTGTTTCCAAGCTATTAAGAGCTTTATATACAGTGGAACCTCGGGTCAAGAACTTAATTCGTTCTGGAGGTCCATTCTTAACCTGAAACTGTTCTTAACCTGAGGTACCACTTTAGCTAATGGGGCCTCCTGCTGCTGCCGCGCAGCCACCGCATGATTTCTGTTCTCATCCTGAAGCAAAGTTCTTAACCCGAGGTACTATTTCTGGGTTAGCGGAGTCTGTAACCTGAAGCGTCTGTAGCCCGAGGTACCACTGTATTAAATAACCATACCTTGAACATGGCCTGGTACCAACTTGGCAGCCAGCACAGATCTTTGAGCAGAGGTGTAATATGCTGGCAGTGTCTCACTGTGTGGTGTAGTGGTTAAGAGCGGTAGTCTCGTAATCTGGTGAACCGGGTTCGCGTCTCCGCTCCTCCACATGCAGCTGCTGGGTGACCTTGGGCTAGTCACACTTCTCTGAAGTCTCTCAGCACCACTCACCTCACAGAGTGTTTGTTGTGGGGGAGGAAGGGAAAGGAGAATGTTAGCCGCTTTGAGACTCCTTAGGGTAGTGATAAAGCGGGATATCAAATCCAAACTCTTCTTCTCTTCTTCACGCCTACCACACCAACCATACTTCAGCATTCTGCACTAACTGTAGTTTCTGGACCAAGCACAAAGGGAGCTCCATGCAGAGTGCATTGCAGCAATCCCAGCCCTGAAGCACGAACTGCTGTGGCCAACCTTTCCTGGCCCAGAAACGACTGCATCTGTCGTACCATCTGAAGCTGATGAAAGGTGCTCGAAGCCACAAAGGCTGCCTGGGCCTCTGGTGACAAAGCTGGATCCAGGAGCGTACCTGCTCCTTCATGAGATGGAACCATGGGACATTAGAACATCAGGACATCGGTCTTCTGGAACTGATTGAAGGCCCATCTACTAGTCCAGCATCCTGTTCTCACAATGGCCAACCAGATGGCCATGAGGAAGGACCTGAGGGCAGCAGCAGCACTCTTCTCACTTGTGGTTCCCATCATCTGGTATTCAGAGGCAATACTGTATTCAACAGTGGAGGCGGTGACCATTGCAAGCCTTATCCTTTAAGAATTTGGCTCAGGCTGTTTCGGAGCCATTCAAGTTGGTGGCCGTGCTGCTCCTTGCCGGAGAATGATTTCCTTTGTTTAACTACGCACTGTATGAAGAAGTACTTTCTTTTGTTTGTCGCAACAAAATGCCTCTTCTCGGATGGTGGCGGCTGTAACACCCACACAAGTGCCATCGAAACAAAAAAAAAGGAAAAGAAAGCATGCCCACCTCCCCCTTTGGACCCATTGTTTCTTCTCATGTTCAAACTTATGCAGATTTAATTGATCCATTGATCAGTTGCCTAAGACTCATCACAGGATTCATTGACTAACAGTGCCTTCCTTTGATGTTGACTCAGAAGAAGCTAATCTTTCATGGTGGCATTCCAGAAGCCTCTGAAAAGACTTCCATGGGTCTATGTGTTGGAGAGGGGTGGTGTTGGGGTTGGGAAGCTTACTTTTTATCAAGTAAGCAGCTGGATTTCTGCTCTCCTCCAAACTCTCTCTCTCTCTCCCCCCCCCCCCCCGCTGCAAGCAGACTCCCTTTCTGCCCACCTCACCTCCTTCCTCTCTCCAGACCCTCGGCAGCCGCAACGCAATTTACTGTCCAACAGCTCCGTCCCAATTTGACAAACAACAGGTGATTTTGCTAATGAGGAATAAATGAGATCCACAGGATGAGAGAAGGGGAACAGCAGCTGGCGTGAGGGCTGGATGTGCAGGTTTTATTAAAATAATAGATGGCCACATGGTTGGGATTAGAGGGCTGCATTTGAGAACTCCCATCTCTCCAGCCCCCCCCCTTCCCCTGCCCTTGATCAGGCACCCGCTTCCCTCCCTCCCTCCCCCTCTGTCTTTTTCTCTCTCCACATCCCTTAGCTGGAACATTTTCCAATCAGCAAATTACTGACTGGAGAGGCTCAGAAGCTCCCAGGCCATGCATACAAAATGCAGCCCCTCATATGATGCTGTGTGTGTGTGTGTGTGTGTGTGTGTGCATCTGATGCCGGGAGGAGGAGGGGGAGCTGATGGTTTGGGGAGGGGTGCAGAATGTGTGTGTGTCTGTCTATCTGTCTATTTTTGTGCATGTTGTTGTTGTTGTTGTTCTTATTTTATACACTGCTTAATTGCCAAGGCGGCTTCTAAGCAGTTTACAAGTATCTATTATTATTATTATTATTATTATTATTATTATTATTACCATCATTTTATATACCAATTTACAGTGGTACCTCTGGATATGAACGGGATCTGTTCCGGAACCTCGTTCACATCCAGAAGCAAACATAATCAGCGACAGCACATCTGCACACGCACATGTCGCTTTTCGCCGCTTCTGCACATGCGCGTGACGTCATTTTGAGCATCTGCGCATGCTCGAGCCGCGAACCCCAAAAGTAACGCGCTCCGTTACTTCTGGGTTGCCACGGAGCGCAACTCGAACACGCTCAACATGAAGCACATTCAACCCGAGGTATGACAGTATTGTGAAGATGACTTCTAAGCTATCAGCAAACACACACACACACACACACACACACACACACAGTGGAACCTTGGTTGTCAAACATAATCTGTTCCGGAAGACCGTTCGACTTCTGAAACGTTCGACAACCGAGGCACAATGGGCTGTCAACAAGTTCAATGGGGAAAATTGAGAAACGCGCCTAGGAAGCCATTTGACCTCTGAGGCACACTAGTAAATGAAAGCAATTACCATATTTTTCGCTCTATAAGACGCACCAGACCACAAGACACACCTAGTTTTTGGAGGAGAAAAAAAATATTCTGAATCCCAGAAGCCAGAACAGCAAGAGGGATCGCTGCGCAGAGAAAACAGCGGTCCCTCTTGCTGTTCTGGCTTCTGGGATAGCTGCGCAGCCTGCATTCGCTCCATAAGACGCACACACATTTCCCCTTACTTTTTAGGAGGGAAAAAGTGAGTCTTATAGAGCAAAAAATACGGTACTTCTGGGTTTTCGGCATTTGGGTTCTGAATCGTTCAGCTTCCGAGACACTCGAAAACGGAGGTTTCACTGTATATCTCTCTCTCCTAAACTTTCTACAAATAGGAATATCTTTACCTACCCAGCTATATAACAAAGGTGGGTACTTCAGGACAGTGGGGTCAAATGTGGCCTTCCAGGCCTCTTTCTTTAGCCCTTGGGACTCTTCCCAGACTATACCCCCTCCCGAGCTGCACCCAGTGCTGGATAGGCTAAATAGGCTGAAGCCTAGGGCCTCTAAATCTAGGGGGCCTCACCAGCCTGCCCTCTCCCCAGTGGGCAGACTCCCCTCTCCCAAAATTGCAAACCCAAGACTTCATGTGAGGGCAGGACAACTTGGGCCTCTAAATCTAGGGGGCCTTGCCAACCTGCCCGCTCCCCGGTGCTGCAGTCTCCCCCTCCCAAAATTGTAAACCCAAGACTTCATGCAAGGGCAGGGCAACTCAGGCCCAGCAACTATTAGACTCAGGGCTAGCCAGTGGGGCCCAATTTGAAGCAGTGGGGCACAACTTGAAATTTTTTTTTTGTAGGGCCCCAGTCCACAGCCAAAGTCTGCAAAATATTATAGATATAAATAAAATCCATCTAGATTGCTCTGGTGAAGGGGCCCCCTTAGGAGTGGCCTGTGGGGCCCAATTTGACCCAATTGCTCCAATTGCCTTAAGGCCAGCCCTGATGAGACTATGCAGGGGTTGGACTGACAAGCCCTGCACCTTCTAGGTCCCTGGTGTCACCATTCTGAGTACAGACTCAAGGACTTGTTATGGAAATAAAGGGGGGCACTTATTGGAAATCAGTTTTCTCATCTCCCCCCCCCCCAAAACCCCCAAGACAATGAGCCCAGCCACCTTTTATTCACAGTCACATAAGCACTACACTACAGCATGGCCATAAACTTGTATGTTCAACCACTGAAATATACACCCAATATGTAGCAATGGAGATTTATGTTACTGCTTTATGAATGAACACTGTGTTTTAGGAATGGACTCTGTATTTTGTGAATTACATAAGAGCCACCAATAGGGAGCTCTAGAATCTGACAGCTAACCAATTTGGTACAGTGGTACCTTCAGGTTACAGACTCCGGTAACCCAGAAATAGTGCTTCAGGTTAAGAACTTTGCTTCAGGATGAGAATAGAAATCATGCTCCGGCAGCCTGGCAGCAGCAGGAGGCCCCATTATCTAAAGTGGTGCTTCAGGTTAAGAACAGTTTCAGGTTAAGAACGGACCTCCGGAACAAATTAAGTACTTAACCTGAGGTACCACTGTACTACCAAACAGCGACCCCTATTGCTGAAAGCAGGTAACCAGCAAGGAACACTTCAGCTCAGCCTTTGCACTGTTTACTAAACACTCCCTGCTGTGCAGATAATGGAGAAAGCTCGTAAATTGTATCCCTTCTGGCATCCTAGCCAACTCTATTACACTGGTGTAAACCCTAGTGCCAGAAGCACAGAATAGCAGCAAATAATATCCGCTCATACGTCAGCAACTGATAAGACTTGTCAACCAGTTCTTCCCAAGTCTTCCTAAATTATAAAGCTCCACAATACAGGCCAAAAGAGAGCAGGTCTGGGAAGAGTGAGGCATACAATGAGCACCACCAGTGAAAAGGCCCTGCTCCGTGTAACTTCTGCCCTGTCATTTGATAGAGTGCCCACTTGCCCTCCTTCATGACATGGAATGCTTTCTATTGGAGTCTCCAAGTCCAGTACAAAGACCATAAGAAGGGAGAGCAGGGACCTTGAAGTTCCTAACAGCTGTTAATCAAGCAAGCAAGGACACAGGTCACCTTTGTCACAGTCAGGATGCCTATGTCCTGGCCAGGCTTGCACCCAACCTTGTTTTTGTACAATCTTGTTTGTCCTCAGTAACTAAAATCAACATATACAAGCAGAAAAGTTGTTTTCCTTCATTTGCAAGGAATAGTAAAAAACAAAGTGGCACTAATAAAGAAAAGTTCCAGGTTGGCAACTTCCATGCACATGACGCGTGATGCTAATTATTTCCACCAAGATTCAAATGATAAATAATCAGAGGCAGCTACAGGAGAGCTATGAGATTCAGGTGAGGGTCAGATGCCTTGTCAATCCCAGCAGCTATATAAGAGGACGACCTGGCCTGCGGCCTGCCCAGGCTGTGAGCAAAGAATGACATTTCTAAGGAAAGACTGTCAGGTCAGGTCAGGTCAGGTCAGGTCAGGTAACACTTCCTAGGCTCGGAATGCGCTCAGTGAGAACAGGTACCGAGCAGGAAGAGAGTTGTGCATTGTGTGTATTTCAGGAACATTAAATTAGACATATCATAGGCACCATTTTTGGGGTGTGTGTGTGTGTGTGTGTGTGTGTGTGTGTGTGTTTGGGTTGTTGTTTTATTTTGATTATATATGTTGTTGTTTCATATTCTGATTTTGTTCTGTCAACCGCCCTGAGACAGTATATAAATTCAATAAACAACAACAACAACAACATACTTGTGGGCAGGCTTGTAACTGTGGTCACTGCGTTGACATCCCCTGACTATATTTTTCATTCCGTCTTTGTTTCTTTCTTGTCTGTGTGCATACCCTGGGGTTGGCAACAGACTCAGGAGAACTGCAACTGAAAAGTGGGGAGTAGGACTGAGGAACAGAGGAAGCTGCCTTATACTGAGTCAAACCATTGGTCTATGTAGTTCAGTATTGTCTTCACTGACTGGCAGCAGCTCTCCGGGGTTTCAGGAATGAGTATTTCGCAGCCCAAACTGGAGATGCTGTTGGGGATTGAACCCAGGAACTTCTGCATGCAAAGCAGGTGCTCTGGCCCTGAGCTCTGCCGCTTCCCTTAAGTCATAGGAACACAAGATGCTGCCTTATGTTGAGTCAGTCCCTTGAGCTCAGTATTGTCTACACCAGTGTTCCCCAACCTTGGGCCTCCAGCTGTTTTTGGACTACAATTCCCATCATCCTTGACCACTGGTCTTGCTAGCGAGGGATGATGGGAGTTGTAGTCCAAAAACAGCTGGAGGCCCAAGGTTGGGGAACACTGGTCTACACTAACTGGCAGGAGCTCTCCAGGGTTCCAGGGAAGGCAGCTTCCCCAGTCCTACCTGGAGATGCATGGGGTTGAACATGGGACCTTCTGCATGTAAAGCAGTTGACCTACCACCCAACTACCAGCCCTTCCCGCAGGCATGGAGGGAGAAACATCAGTCGGAAAAGTTCTGTTCCGAGTCAAAACTTCCTAAAAGTTGGGTTCATTGGGTGAAAGTTTGAACTCCCGTGGAAGTGAAATTAAAGAAGAAGGAGAAGAAGGGGGGGGGGAGAGCCCCTTCCAATCTCCAACGTGTTCCAGGGGTCAGCCCACCTCCCCTGCAGTGCCTGCTGAAAAGCCACTCCATTTCATTATCATTCTGTCGAGCAATTAAATATAGTATTATCTTATTTATTTTGGCTTGCCTTCTTGCCAGTCCCCTGCTGTAAATTAAATGATTGCCGAGTTAGATTAACAGAAAGCATATGTGGAAATTACCTTTTAATTTCTTAATTACATTGCACTCACCCGCAGCTCAACCCACCTGTATGGAAGAGTGTGATGTTAATTTCCATTGATATATTATCTTCATTCCACAAATTAGGTTCCTGTTAAAGAGAAAGCACGTAGGAATTCGTGGCTTCCTAGAGCACTGGAGGGGCTCTGCATTGCACTGCGCCCCAGAATGGACCCCTCGACCGATCTCAGTGGGGTTGTGGGAGCCCTGCTTGCACCCCACTCATGGCACCCCAAATTGCAGCCTCAAAAAACAACACAGAATCTGATGGTTCTTGGGAGGCTAATGCATGTATTGCTGCATGAGCTTTTCATGTTTTAAACAGCCCCCTCACTGGATGCGTAGAAGTGGAATTAAGAATGTAAGAAAAATCCTGCTGAATCAGACCAAAGGCCTATCTGACACTACAGGGAAGTTCAGTGGCACAGCACCTGCCTTGCATGCAGAAGGTCCTGGGTTCAATCCCCAGCATTTCCAGGTAGGGATGAGAGAGGCTCGTGCTTGAAACTTGGGAGAGCTTCTGCCAGCCAATGTAGGCAATACTGAGCTGGATGGGCTAGTAGTTTGACTCAGAATAAGGCAGAATTCTGCAGTCAACCTGATGCATCTTGGAAGCCCAACTGTAGTACATGAGGACATTTCCCGTGGTTCTTATACAGTGATCCTGGAAGCATAAACTTCAGGACAAATATAGCCCTCCATAACTTTCCATCTGGTTCTTGGGACTCTTCCTGGGCCACACCCTTTACTGGCCCTTCTTTGCTCCCTCCTTGAGTGCTTTTGCCCAGCTGGAAAGTGTTCTTGAATATTGGTAAGAGAAACTAAATATTTGGATCAGCACGAGTTTCAAAGGCTTCAACCTGCTCTTACCTTGGGAGGTGGAGCTGAACGACAAGGCTGATGTTTAATATCCACTGCTTTTTCCCCTTAAAAAAATGTTTAGGGGTACTCTCATTTTGACTCGAGAAAATCACCATTTTATAATTCAAACAGGGAAAAATAAATGTAGTAAATGGACAAAAGTACAAAGATTCACAAAAATGTTTAGGGGTATGCGTACCACGGCGTCCCCCCTCAGAAAAAAAAGCACTGTTGATGTCTATCTTGGGATGGGGAAAAGTTTTCAGTGTGAGGGCCACATCACCATATAAGGAACCTTCTGGGGGCCACATACCACAGCAAATGGGGGGCAGCATAACAGTTGTGACTCTTCGCTTTGCAAAATCGCACACATCTCTACATCTTCCATTCAGTTAAGAAAGAAGCACCGTCACAGATCCAGGGCACATCCCAACCAGGATGAAACACTTTAGGTGGTGCTGGGCCAGTGAATTGGGGGGGGGGGGCTTTGGGTGAGTCCCCAGGGTCAGATAGAGACATCTGGAGTGTCTCCATCCCTGATCAATATTTGTATGAAAAAGCACCCATTGTTGTACGTTTTTCTCTCCAGAATGAATAGAGTGGGATTTCAATTAGGGAATGACATGGAAGAAAAGGGTTAAATACCCCCTTCCCCATATTCAGATCAGCTGCCTTTTTTGAGGGGGTGTACTAGTTAGTAATTAAGGAAAAGCAAAAACTAAAAAACGGAAGACCCAAATCATGCTGAAGTCACACGCAAGTTGTCCTTCTCAATGGAGCTTACAAGGAATACATCCAAACTCTTGGCTGAGTGGTGCTGACCATGGTGCTGAAAGGTTCTTATGACTGTGGTGCTTTCAGGGTACAGATAGGTTAGCCCAGCAATAAGCAGGCTCACCTGCCCTCAGAGGTGGCCGACGTAGATGATTCGTTTTATTATTTATTTTTCCGTAACATTTATACACCGCTTGATGGGGAAAAGACCTCAAAGCTGTTTGCAAAAGGTAAAACAGTAAAATCAATAAAAACACAACCCTACTTTACAATATACACAAATTAAAATATTGAAACAGAAATTATGTCAACTTTCTAAGCATCTAGGTGGACTTGTCTAAACAGGAATGTTTTTAGCAGGCACCAAAAAGATGAAGGAGGGAGAGCCTGTGGCCCTCCCAGTGCTGAAGGACTAGCCATGATGGTTATGTTCTACTGCTGCTGGCAGAGGCATGTGCATCTTGAATACCAGTGGCTGGTAATCTCCTGTAGGCAGAGTCCTGTTGCGCTCAGGTCTTGCTTTCAGGCTTCCCTTTGGGGCCGGCATCTGTTTGGCTTCTGTGAGAACAGAATGGTCTCCTTATGTTCTCATGGCTCCATCTTGCATCAATCACAGCCAGCGTGGCCAAAGATCAGGGATGATGGGAGTTGTAGACATCTGAAGGGCCACAGGTTTCCTCTCCCCAGTATAGTGGTTTGTGCTGAACTAGGGGTGGAATATGGCACACATTCTGAGAGAGTTCACCTGATCCACATCTTCTGAACTGATGTGCAGGTTGGAATGTGTAGCACAAGCTGAAATCTGTATCCATATTGAGCTGGAGCTAAGGTGGTCCAAGGGCTGCATCTATCTATCATCTATCTATCTATCATCTATCTATCTATCTATCTATCTATCTATCTATCTATCTATCTATCTATCTATCATCTATCTATCTATCTATCGATCAATATCCATCCATCTATCTCTATCTATCTATCTATCTATCTATCTATCTATCTATCTATCTATCATCTATCTATCTATCTATCTATCTATCTATCTATCTATCTATCATCTATCTATCATCTATCTATCTATCATCTATCTATCTATCATCTATCTATCTATATCTATCTATCTATCTATCTATCTATCTATCTATCTATCTATCTATCATCTATCTATCTATCATCTATCTATCTATCTATCATCTATCATCTATCTATCATCTATCTATCTATCTATCTATCTATCTATCTATCTATCTATCTATCTATCATCTATCTATCTATCATCTATCTATCTATCTATCTATCTATCTATCTATCATCTCTATCTATATCTATCTATCTATCTATCTATCTATCTATCTATCTATCTAATGATCCATAAAAACAGAGAATTATTAACACTGTTGGATGTTGCTGGACTGCAACTTCTCTCAGCCCAATCAATGGCCAGGGATTATGGAAGTTGTAATCTAGGAGCACAGGTCCCCTAGCTCTGACTTCTAGATGATGGTGAGACAAGAAGCTTGAGGTGTTTGTTTTGCCTGTGACGTTTGGGGGGAATACAGGGCTAAACTCACCTGAGGAGCAACATCTAGAGAAGAAGAAGAGTTTGGATTTGATATCCCGCTTTATCAGTACCTGAAGGAGTCTCAAAGCAGCTAACATTCTCCTTTCCCTTCCTCCCCCACAACAAACACTCTGTGAGGTGAGTGAGGCTGAGAGACTTCAGAGAAGTGTGACTAGCCCAACCTGGTTCACCAGATTACTAGTCTACTTTTCTTAACCACTACACCACACTGGCTCTCAGGCCACTTCAGTGCTGGCTGGTGCCCATTGTCCTCAGGTGAAGCCCTTTTCTCAGTCCTGCCACCCTCACAAGTATGCTTGGTGGGGAGAGGGCCTTCTCGGTGGCTGCACCCAGTCTTCAGAACTCTCTTCCTAGAGAACCTAGACCAGCTCCTTCCTTGTCGTTTTATTCCAACACGCTTCTGGGGCCTGACTGGTTTTTCTTTTCTTTTTTCTTTTTAAGAAAAGGGTTTTTTTAATAAGGTTGTGCTGTTTTTACCAACTGTTTTTAAAATAAATAAATCTGTTTTCATATTCGTATATTATAGTTGAATTACTTTTAAACCATTAAAAATGTTTTTATTATTTAAAACATGTATTGGATTATTATCATTACCACTATTATTTCCATCCCACCTTTCCCCCATCTGCATAAGCTGCCCATAAGACATTGTCCAATCTGTTTAAACAAACTTCAAAATAGAGCTTTGAACCTTCTACATTACGGGGGGGGGGGGGGGACTGGGTGTCTGACGTGCTTCTTTGAGACAGGTGATGGAAAAAGGTGGGATAGAAATAATGATGCTGATAATCAATGCTATTTTTCTAAAAAAGAGGTGTCAGAACTCACCATGAACGCCTCCCTTGTTCTCTTATAATGGCAATAGTGCCCACCTGAGAGGTGCCGGAACTGAGTTCCAGTGAGTTCCAGCTGAAATAAAGCCAGAAGAAGAAGAAGAAGAGGAAGAAGAGGAAGAAGAAGAAGGCAGGGAGATCAAACAGCAGGCAGAGCCAACTTATTTGAGTCTGTCACCATTCTCTTCCCCGTTGAGTTCTACAAGGGTACCATTGAGACTAAGGAGAAGAAAGCTGTCAGCCAGGGTCACCTCTTGGACTAACTGTAAGTAAGACAGTAGGCAGGTGAGAGCTGGCTGAGAGCAGACTAAGGTTGGTGGATCAGTGCCCCAGCCATCCGAATTGACCCACCTCATAGACTGAGTAAAACCCATTGAGATCAATGGTCTTAAGTCTATAGATTTCCATAAGTCTATGGCTAACATCATTTTCATTCGTTCCTACTCTTGCCTTGCCTATCTATGGATGGAAGGGGACCACCTTGGGGTGTCTTTGCTTTGAAATGGCTCCACCCAAATATATGCCCCTGGTTTAAACCCCCTAGTGGCTTTTCTAGAGCTGGGGCACTTAAGGTAAAGGTAAAGGGACCCCTGACCATTAGGTCCAGTCGTGGCCGATTCTGGGGTTGCGGTGCTCGTCTCGCTTTACTGGCCGAGGGAGCCAGTGTACAGCTTCCAGGTCATGAGGCCAACATGACTAAGCCGCTTCTGGCGAACCAGAGCAGTGCACGGAAACACCGTTTACCTTCCCACCGGAGCGGTACCTATTTATCTACTTGCACTTTGACGTGCTTTCGAATTGCTAGGTTGGCAGGATCAGGTACTGAGCAATGGGAGCTCACCCTGTCACTGGGATTCAAACCACCGACCTTCTGATTGGCAAGTCCTAGGCTCTGTGGTTTAACCCACAGTGCCACCCACGTCCTTTGGGGGCACTTAAGAGAGCGCACCTGTTCTTGGAGTGACAGGAGGACTGGAGAAGCAACGTACCTCCATTTGCGCAAACCCCCTGTGATTAGACATCTTTCACATTAATATTCCTTTATTATGATTATGGTTTTTTTTAATATATAAAAAACACACCCACCACTCTCTCTCGTTCACAGCAGGGAGTCGCGTTTTACTTTAATTGCCTGTGTTTGAATCAATTTAGGCTCAATTATCACTTTTCCATAGGTGTTACTAAGAAGCTATATCTCGACTTCAGGCAGGCAGATTGACACCCCTTTCTGTTCTTCCAGCTGTATGTCCAAGCAGAGCCTGGGAGCTGTGTGTATTCTCTATAAGTGGGCTAGGCCCGCCTCCTCCTCCTCGCTATCCTCTTCCTCGGTGTCTTCAGACCCAGCGGCAGAGGTAAAACCTGCCTCTCCCCATAGATGGACGGAGTGTGAGGAGGCTTGAGGTCCACCCCACCCCCAGATGGCAGAGTCATTATGGAGAGCTAGAAACCAAACTCATCAAGGCCACAGCACAGCTGCATCCAGAGGTGGACAAGGAGCCTTCATGGGTTCCCAGAAACCCTTTGGAACAAAGGAACCTGGGAAGCTGCCTTATACTGAGTCAGACCCTTGGTCCATTTAACTTAGTGTTGCCCACACTGACTGGCAGCAGCTCTCCAGGGCAGGCATAGGCAAACTCCGGCCCTCCAGATGTTTAGGACTACAATTCCCATCATCCCTGACCACTGGCCTTGTTAGCTAAGGATGATGGGAATTGTAGTCCCAAACTTCTGGAGGGCCAGAGTTTGCCTATGCCTGCTCCAGGCTTTCATGCAGGGAGCCTTTCCCCGCCCCTACCTAGAGATCCCATGGATTGAATGTGGAGCCTTTTGCATGCTCTGCCCGTGAGCTACAGTCAGTCCCTTTGGGTCCATCTAGTCCCGTATTTCCTACACTGACTGGAAGCAGCTCTCCAGGGTTTCAGTCTCTCCCAGCTTGTGCACGACTGAACCTGGGACCTTCGGATGCTCTGCCACTGAGCTACGGCCAATTCTTTGATTTGGGATTGGCGGTGATGGGAGGGGAGGGGGAGCCTTCTCCATGCCCCTTCCTCCTCCTCCTCCTCCTCCACAGGTGGCCTTGGCCTGCTTCCTCTGTCCCCAGGAAGGCTGCAGTGGCGGCTCCAGCCTCCCCCCACCTTGCCGCTCTCTCCTCCCAAGCTCTGCTGCACCCAACGCTGATTAGATCACTGTCGCTGGGGACCCCAGAGGTTAATTGCCATCCTCTTTGTGTGCCGCCCGGCGAGGAGCCCCAGTGTGGTTTGGGGGCCTGGATTATTCCTCGGGGCTTTGAGCCTCTCTGTGTCTTGTCTCGCCCAGCAAAAGAGGAGTGCTTAACAAGTATTAAGAGACACAAATAATTCTCCCTTTCTCCCCCAGCCTTTTCTTCCCTCTCTTTCTCTTGCCTTGTAAATCCTGCTTAGCGCAGCTGAATAAGCCAAAGGCTTCACACTGCACCTTTATTCAGGGCCAAAGTGGCTGCGGATTACCTCCCTCTCCCTCTCTCTCCCTCCCTCTCTCTGTGCCCCCCCCCCCGCGCCCTCCCCACCCTCATGTTTTCTTGCTCGACATTTGTTCTTGGAAGAAGGGAGCAAGGAAGGCTTAAGAGGGGGGGCAGGAGGGTGGGTTCCCCCCATTTAAGGGGATCTCAGCCTATTCAGGGCAACTTGTCCAGAGCCCGGCAGCTTTTGTTCCCTGGCCATTCTTCAGATGATTTCTTCACTCCAGTAAAAGCACTTTAATTCCTTTTTAGATACCGAGATTCCATCCACCTCCTGTCCTGTGTGTGTGTGTGTGTGTGTGTGTGTGTGTGTGTGTGTGTGTACCCCTCCCTCTCTCCGGTCCAGCCCCCCCTTCGCCCCCACCAACTCACACACCCCTCACTCACTTTCTCAGCTTCTTTTTATCAAGGGTCTTCCTGCAGACCATCAACAAAGCCAAAAGGAAGAAAGGGAGAAATAAAAGAAGGACGGCAGAATGGTTGGGAGGACGGAAGGATGGAAGGAAGAGGGAATTGGGGGGGGGGGCTGGATGTTTGTGTGTCCATGTGTGTGAGAGTTAGCGAGAGAAAGAGAGAGAGAGAGAGAGAAAGAAAGAGAGAAAAACGAGATCAGGAGAAGAAGGGATGTACACATTAAGTAAGACCCTATCTCTTTCCTGGATCGATTGATGTTCAAAATGCTGGGAGCATTTGAATTCAGAGAGCTCTTTTTCAGCTTTAGGTGTTTTGAAAGGATCTGAAAATAATTGTACTACTTGCATTAGGGTGTGGATGTTGCGTAAGACTTCTTTCTCAAACTGTTAGTATTTTACTGCTGCGGGTTTTTGGGGTGTGGGGTGTGTGGCTCTGCTGTTAACAGTTATGGGGTCTGTGGGCTATGTGTGTGTGTTTTATAGATAAAATGGGAAGGGATACCCCAACCCTGGAAGCACAGAGGCACCAAGTTCTTGAAAAACAACCCACCAGTGGAGGGGCCCTTTAATTTATTTTATGTTGCATCCCTATTGTGTACCACATAGAAATGGTTGTATTAAGCAGTAGACGATCAGAAGATTCAGGACAGACAAAAAGAACCATGCAGCACATAGTTAACCTATGGAACTCACTCCCACAGGAGACAGTGATGGCCACTAACTTGGATAGCTTTAAAAGAGGATTGGACAAATTCAGCATGCCAAATGTACACTACGTTGTTGTTGTTGTTGTTGTTGTTGTTGTTGTTGTTGTTGTTTATCCACCTTTCACCCTAACGTCCCAGGGCAGGATACAACATTGAAGCCTGGGTCTGAAAAACATGTTTGTGGTATAAAGCTCCTGTTCAGAAGAACCCCAAACTGCAATGGGATGTTTCCATCTAAATCCTATTGTAGCCCCATCTCTGCACCATCCATTTAAAGCAATATCACCCCACTTTAAACAGTCATGACTTCCCCCAAAGAATCCAAGGGACTGTAGTTGGTTAAAGGTGCTGAGAGTTGTCAGGAGACCCCCTGTTCCCCTTGCAGATCTACAATTCCCAGAGTGGTTTAACAGTTAACCCTTCTCCCCAGGTGACTCTGGGAGTCGTAGCTCTTCTGTAAATTTCTCATTTCCCGATAATTCTAAGGCTTCAATTAAAAATGATATGAAAAAAAAGACCTTATATGAAATCTGGGTGGGTGGGGCTGCTGAGGACCAGTTGGATTGGCTCAGGAGCCTGCAGTTTGGCCAATCCTGGCCTATACATTTAGTGCCTGTGCCATCGCATGAGCCTTTGGCAAGCTTTGCTCTTTGACATGATACATCCTGATCCCCTGTGTTCAGAACATCCCAAGATGAAATAAGAGCTGTATCCCCCTTTCCAAGCCTGCAATATTTTATATATGAAAATGGGGGGGGTGTGTGTGTTATCTTCTCCCCTCCCTTTTACCACCACCTCCTCTTCTAATTAAGTCCAGCTTGAAACCTCTTCCAGTTTCCCAGCGCCTTATTTGAGATCTTTAATGTGCCTGGAGCCTTTAACGACTCCATAAAATATTAAATAAATACTGCTTGCTTTGGGCAATTCACTCCCTGACTTCCTCCTGGCTCACCTTCCCCCTTTCTCATCACCAGCAAGAAGCAGTAACCTCTGTTTCTGAAAACCTTTTATCCAGCTACCAGTTCCTCTTCTCGATTAAGCTGCGGAGGAACTGGGGAGCGAGGGGTGTTGGGTGAGTGGAGGGAGCCGGGAATGTTTGCCAACAAATAAAGGTCTGTGTGGTTAGACCCTTCTGCAGCCTCCCCCCAAACCTGGCAGTGTTTACTCAGCAAACAGTGCTAATTCAACTACTTCCCTAGCTTGGATTCAGCTGGTGACAGCATGTCTTCCTCCTCCATCCCCTGGAAGCCCCAGTTCCCAGATCTGTCACTCAGGGCCACGCAATGCACCCAGACCTCCCATGTGCTCCGGCAAAAATGATGGTTGGAAATCTGGGTCTGCACAGAATCAAGGATGGTTCAAGGCCCGTCTCTTAATAGATGCTGACAGTTTCAAGCAGAGGCTAGAAAATATTATTGTGAGTTTGGGATGGAGTGGAGGGGTCAATCTGAATGATGCTCTGCGTCCCTTCCAATTTTAGGGGTCCTGTACCCAATGTAGATTAGAATCTAATCATAAAATCCTAGAGCTGGAAGGGACCTCTGTTGCTGAACTGGTCATAGAATCCTAGAGCTGGAAGGGACCTCTGTTGCTGAACTGGTCATAGAATCCTAGAGCTGGAAGGGACCTCTGTTGCTGAACTGGTCATAGAATCAGAAGTTTCTTTGCAAGACCCTGACCTTAGCGGGCCACTTAAGTGTCCTCATCAGCATCCCAGAAGAATGAGCCATGTTGCAAGAGCTACCACTAAGTGATGGTGCCCTCCAGGCTAATGAGTGGGCCTTTCCTCCATCCCACCCACTTAGTTGCTAGGTAGGAGATCAATAGCCAGAGTAGTGTCTGACAGCTGAGCTGGAAACAGGCTCATTTTAAAAGTCACTTCCGGGTAATGTGTGATGCACGTCAATTGGACGCACATAAATTGGTTGTTGCCTGTAAGCCCTTTGTTTGATCTGTCCTGAATCTTCCAACAGCCAGCTTCATTGGACATCCCCAAGTGCTAGTGTTATAAGGCTCAAGTCAATTATTATCAGGGAGGGGGCTGTAGCTCAGTGGTAGAGCACATGTTTTGCATGCAAAAGGTCCCAGGTTCAATCCCTGGCATTTCCAGATAGGCCTGGGAATTATCCCTTGCCTGGATCCCCAGAGAGTTGCTGCCAATCAATGTAGACAGTGCTGAACCAAATGGACCAATGATCTGATAAGGCAGCTTCCTATGTGCCCCTCTCCTAGCAAACAGTAGAGAGTCACATGTTCTACATTTTGCATGTTTACCATCTTTGCATGAGAGACTAAGGTGCGACCAGCAAGATCAAGGGGTCCTCTTCATTGTGAGAGGTTTTAGGATGACCTCTGAGTTTGCTCGGTCCCTGGGTAAGAGCCAGGGTAGAGTCCTGGGTGAGAGTTAGGAGGCGTGTGGGCTGAGACCTGCTGAGCAGGGAAGGAGAAGCGGTCATCATCAGTACTGAAATTAGAGTAGTGATATCAGCATCTATTTATTAGCTATTTGCCATGATGGTTTCGTTGCATAACCACTTAGATTTTAACATTATGTTAAAAGAGACCTGCAAATATATAATAATATAATAACAATTTATTATTTATACCCTGCCCATCTGGATGGGTTTCCCCAGACACTCTGGGTAGCTCCCAACAGATCTTATTCTTATTCTTATTGAAATAAAACATTAAACATTAAAAACTTCCCTAAACAGGGCTGCCTTCAGATGTCTTCTAAAAGTCAGATAGTTGTTTATTTCCTTGACATCCAAAATGGAAGAGAGTTTCTTAAGGGTGAAATATTGGTGGCACAAATGCATACAATTCCAACAAGAAAGGAAAGTGGGGGGCATCTAACGAAACTGGTGTGGCTGCATAAGGAGCTTACAGATGAGCTGAGATTTAAGAAGGGTATGTATAAAAAATGGAAGAAATGGGAAATCATGAAGGGAGAGTATACATGAGTAGCCAACCAACAGTTGCAGGGAGAAGGTCAGTTGGGCCAAAGTTCAGAATGAGTTCAAGCTTGCAAGAGAGCTTAAAAATAATGTTTAAAAGTTTCTTTGGCTATGTGCAAGAGGAAGAGCAAGCAAGTACAGTGGTACCTGGGGTTAAGAACTTAATTCGTTCTGGAGGTCCGTTCTTAACCTGAAACTGTTCTTAACGTGAAGCACCACTTTAGCTAATGGGGCCTCCTGCTGCCACCACATGATTTCTGTTCTCATCCTGAAGCAAAGTTCTTAACCCGAGGTACTATTTCTGGGTTAGCAGAGTCTGTAACCTGAAGCGTCTGTAACCTGAAGTGTCTGTAAGCCAAGGTACCACTGTAGTAGTTCCTCTGTATGGAGACTGAGAAATGCTATTCAGTGACAGAGAGAAGGTGGAACTGCACCTACTTCGCCTCTGTCTTCATTCAAAAGGAAAGCAGTGCCCAGCCTGGTGATAACAGAATAAATGACACAAGGAGGGAGCTGCAGCCCAAGATAGGAAAAGAGGTAATAAGAGAACACCTAGCTACATTAAATGAATTCAGATCTCCAGAGCCTGATGAGCTGCACACAAGGGTACTAAAGGAGCTTGTGGATGTCATCTCAGAGGCTCTGTCTATAATCTTTGAGAATTCTTGGAGAACAGGTGAGGTCACTTCAGGCTGGAAGTGGGCAAATGTTGTCCCCCATCTTCAAAAAAGGGAAAGAAGAGGACCCAGGTAACTACCAACCATTCAGCTTGATGTCGATATCAGGAAAGGTCCTAGAACAAATAATTAAGCAGTCAGTCTGTCAGTCAGCACCTAGAAAAGAATGCTGAAATTACTAAAACCCAGATTGGTTTCTCAAAAACAAGTCACGCCAGACAAATCTCATTTCTTTTTTCTTTTAATAGAGTTGCAAGCTTAGTAGATCAGAGGAATGCTGAAGACGTAGTGTATCTTGATTTCAATAAGGCATTTGATAAAGTCCCCCATTATATTATTGTGGAGAAGCTGGTAAAATGTGGGGAGGACACGGTAACTGTTAGGTGGATTTGTAGCTGGTTGATTGATTGAACCAAATAAAATAAAATAAAATAAAATAAATAAAAATGTCCACTAACAGTTCCTCATAGATGGGGTAGAAATCCAGTTTCAGTTTGTGTTCAAAAGTTAACTTCCATAATTTGCACTTCTTGAAACAATATGGGCAACTGAAACAGGCATCCTTCAAAATTCAGACTGCAATGCACTTCTCTAGACAAGTAATGGATGCCCTAGCGTAAAGGGTGCCTAAAAATGCATATATTAGTGAAGGTAACATACAAAATTGCATTGTGTTAGGAGAAACGGCTTTGCAAAAACCTGTGTGTTAGGCAAGGCTGCATACAAGCACATATAGATTAGGGAATATTTGCACTCAAATGCTGACGAGTCTTCATGAGGACTTAAAAAACAACCACAAACTGATGTGGACACACAGGGGAATGAATTTAAGGTTGGGGAAAATGAGAAAGTGTAAGAAACTGAAATTGACAGATTGGTACTTAGAAATGAAAGCATGCCAATCTAATAACCAGAGCTGTCCATCCTCACTTAAGCTGACGGCATTCCTGTCACCTCCTTCTAAACCTTTTCCCAACATTCTGACTCTATTCAGTTTCACTCCTTAATGCTGTCCTCAATCTCTCTCTCTCTCTCTCTCCTCTCTCTGTGTGTTTGTGTGTTTGAGGTAGGCAGATGGACATCCCCCCAAGAGTCAAATGGTTCATCAGGACACAGTTCCTTCTATGACCAGAATCAGCTGCCACACAATCCAACTGCCACTGTTTCCGTCTCTCGGCCATTGTCCCAGCCTCCCAACTCCCACTCCCAGCCTTCTGTCGCAGCCTTTGGGGTTCTGAGCCCCCAACCCCATTTGGCTCTGTAAGGAACTAGCCCCTCTAGAGACCATGGAGGCATAGAAATCATTGGAACCATCCTGGCTGGATGTGTTTTTTTCTTCCTGTGGCAGGGTTAGAGAAGGAGGGGGGGGGGAGGAGGAGAGGACCTGTGTGTGTGTGTGTGTGTGTGTGTGTGTGTGTGTGTGTGTGTGTGTGTCAGTACACATAAATCAAGCACCACAGCCTTGCCATTTAACACACTCTTCTCCTTCGAGTTGTCAGTGAAACCGTTAATTAATTAGCTAATCCCACAATGAAGTGGATTCTAAATGGATCTCCCCTCCCTTCCCCCATTTAGGTAATTACTGCTGAGGGAGCTTTTGTAGAGAGCAATTTTCCAGCAGGGGCAACCTCAAATGGCTCTGGGAGAAGGATATATCCCAGCATTTAAAATAACCACAAAAACACACCCCAGTCTGTATGATCTTACACAAGCCAGAGAGTCAGCTTTGGTGAGATGGGTGAGAGGCTGAGTCTCTTCCATCCATCCTCTTATGGGGCATGGTATTCAGTGTGTATGATTTCTGGGTTGGCTTGAGATCCTTTGTTTCTTTTAAAAAAATAATGTCCATGTAGGTGATTGAGTGTGGGAGCAATGCAAGCATTTTTCACAATTTTTCTAGAGTCTGAATTAAGGAGCTAATAAAATAACTTAACAATGGATGCCCAATTCTAAAGTTTATTTACATCTACTTGCTCTATTCTTCTGTCTCTCTATGAATAATAATATTTCAAATTCATAAAAAGTAAAATAACCTATCAGTAAAAGACTAGTATGACTCGGGGTGGTGGTGGACTGTGTTGCTTGTCAGTAGTGATGGCACAGGTATTATCCAGTAGGAGCCTGCGATAATTTGACCACCCACGATCCATGCACTGTTCATGATTGCAATGGAAGCAGTGGCTAGGGAATTAAAGACTGCATTATCCTAGAAACAAAATAGTTAAGACTTGAAGCTCAACAGCTGTTGAGAGGAGACATTGGTCCTGTAAAGCGGGGGCCTCAGGTGGGAAGGAGAGTCAGATGGCGATGGGCTTCTACATTCTCCTAGGAAAATGCACACGGCAGTCAGGTAAGTCTCAGCCTTTTTGTGGGTTTTTCTGCCTGATGCCTGCTTCTCCTTCTTGTCTGATGCCCCTCTGATTGGCAGCTCCAGAGCACCCTGGGCTACCCCACCTGACCCGCAGCCATCTCTGGCCATCTCAGCCCAACTTGACCGATGCCCAATCTCTCAGAACTGGTCCAATTTGCCCTGGGAATCATGCCTTGACTGGATCCTGCACACCGCCCGAGAATACTTATTTTAAAAGCATGCATTTATAATGAAGCAAAGCAGAGCCATCTGATTCCATATGGCTATAGGGATGTATCCAAGGTAGCACTCAGTTAAAGTCATTTAGCAATATGTGTGTTCTGCTGGTGAATTTTGTGTGTGTGCCAGTGGAATGTTGTTGAAAAAGAGAATGCATAAGCAGGTTGCTGGTAACCTTGTTGCACAACAAGTTCCCACTAGCACAGCTGTTGTGTTGCATTCCTCTGTCACACAACATTAAAACTTGCCCAAGAGCCCTTAGGATAACAGATAGAAAACAACAGAGACAGCATGGTGCAGTGGTTAGAGTGTCTGACTAGGACCTGGGAGACCAGGGTTCAAATTCTCACATGGCCACAAAGCTCATTAGGTGACCTTGGGCCAGTCACTGCCTCCAAGTCTAACCTTGGAGAGGTCTAGTTCCTTGGAGGAAATTATATACATGCAATAAGTACCGTATTTTTTGCTCTATAAGACTCACTTTTCCCCTCCTAAAAAGTAAGGGGAAATGTGTGTGTGTGTTAGGGAGCGAATGCAGGTTGCGCAGCTATCCCAGAAGCCAGAACAGCAAGAGGGATCACTGCTTTTGCTGCGCAGCGATCCTCTTGTTGTTCTGACTTCTGAGATTCAGAATATTTTTTTCTTGTTTTCCTTCTCCAAAAACTAGCTGCATCTTATGGTCTGGTGCGTCTATAGAGCGAAAAATACGGTAAATAATGCAGCCTGCCAATTCTGAATCTATTTATGAATGCTATGTCAAGCAGAGGTTCACAATGCTATCCCCCCCCCCCAGTTATGTGAAGTTCTGCTGGGTGACCTTGGACCTCTCACTATCTCTCAGCCTAACCTACCTCACAGGGTTGTTGTGCAGATAAAAATGAGGAGGAGATGCCTATGCTCCACCTTAAACTCCACGGAGGAAAGGCGAGCTTTCAAGGTAATTATAAATTGCAGTAAAAATAAGATATAAAACAATGCTTGTCAATGGAGTCCAGCCGCATTGTGGGGTGTTTAGCAACTAAAGTGATGTACAGGTGCGAATGACTCAGACTTCTATGCAGATGGTCCAGTGTTTTTGCAGATATCTCAGGCTGCAGAACACGGAGGCATCCCAATTTTGTAGCAGCCGAGGTCAGGGATGCAATTAGGGCTGAACAGACTCCAAGATGCAGATCTCAGCTCACTGTGCTATATTTAAGGAAGGGATTCGGGAGAAGGGAACAGTTCAAGGGTTATTTCTGTTAATTTATTCCAAAGCTATACCCCTGTAAACATATTCAACAGCCAGCAGATCTTTTTTGTTGCTGTTGTTGAAAGAGAGAGAGAGAGAGAGAGAGAGAGAGAGAGAGAGAGAGTGTATATATATATATAAAATGATTCCACTTCTAGGGAAGGACAGGGGAATATGGCAAATTTTCACACATTTCCCTTAGGTGAAAATTTGTCAGTTTCGCAGCAAAATCATATTTTTAAAAGGTGCCAGAACATCCGTGGTTCCTCCACCCCGCCTGCCTGCATCACCTTTTATTTTCTTTAAAATGGAATGAAGATTAAAAACCACAAATTGCTTCCTCACCCCTCCATAAAAAGCACAGAACAGCAACTTTTTTTTTTAACTCCATCCTATCTGACAGGGGTGAGGTATCACAAGTGAACACTTGGAGCAAATCCATGTGTTAGATCAGGGATGGGGAACCTGGTCCTTGGCAGTTAATAGTGGCCCTCCACACCTCTCTACCTGGCCCCTGGGAGGCTCTCTAGGCCAACCTTCTTTTCTCAGGCCACACCACTCACCTGCCCTGTTCTGCACCCTTCTTGAATGCTTTTGCCTGACTGGAGTATCTCTGTAAACTCTGGTGATGCCTTCTGGCCTAGGAGCCAACTCCTAGGGGCTGAAGTCCCATTAACACCCCCCATAAAATATTTGAGGGGTCTGTCTCCCCCCAGTTGATGGGCACTACCATTCAAATGGCGTGCATTCTCCATGTCTTCTTATTGATTATGTAGGGTGGGGCTTAAATGCAGTGCACTGTACAATTGCTCCACCCACATCTACTCTTAGCCCCACCCATTTTGGTCTCTGGCCTTGTCTGCCACTGGCACATGGACCCCGGAAGACTGTATAGGAGGGGATGTGGCCCTTGGGCCAAAAAAATTGCCCCCCTCCCATCTCTGCCGAACACCTGTAGACATGTGGTGAACTTGTGATCAGAGATTGTAGATACATTCCAACAGAGCCATAGCTAAGAGGCGTTGGGGGGGGGGGCTAGCCAGGTCCTCCCCCCGGGTGAAGCCTCTAGAGAGATGCCATTGAGGCTCCCAGCGTGTGTGTGTGTGTGTGTGTGTGTGTGTGTGTGTGTGCGCGCGCAAACATGCATGGGGTGTGTGTGCCAAACTGGGTCTTTTACCCGGGTGAAATAAAGCCTAGTTTCACCTCTGCATTACAGGCAGGCAAAAAGCTCTTGAGGTGGGTACAGAGCAGAGCCAATGAGAAGCCTGGGTAGAGGGGGTGTGGTCTGGTAGAGTCCCAAGAGCCAGATAGAGAGCTCCAGAGCAGAGGTGGAGCTAGCTGCTCTGGCATTCGGAGCGGCACACATGCTGTGCACCTGGGGGCGTGGCTAGCTGTCCGCAGGCAAGGGTCGAGCATTGAGGATCCCAGTGGGGTGGGGCGGCGATGTCACCACCCCCCTCAGGGATGACACCCGGGGCGGACTGCACCCACTGCACCTCCGCCAGTGCTCCAGAGAGTCTTGATTCTGAATTAAATGGGGAAAGAAATATGGGATGGCGTTTCGATGTGGCAAATGCATGAAGGATAAGGCTACCAGTACCAGCTAGCCATGATGATGGCTATGTTCTACCTCCGCTGTCGGAGGCAGCATGCCTCTGAAAACCAGTTGCTGGGCATCACAGTTTGGAAGAGTGCTGTTGCCCTCAGGTCCTGCTCAAGGGCTTCCCATTGGGGCATCTGGGAGGCCACTGTAAGAACAGTATGCTGGACGAGAAGGGCTTTTGGCTCAACCCTTCTTCTTGGATAGCTCAGTTGGTTATGAGCATGGTGCTGACAATGCCAAGGTTGCAAGTTCGATCCCTGTATGGGACAGCTGCGTATTTCTGCATTACAAGGAGTTGAACGAGATGATCATCAGGGTCCCTTCCTGCTCTACAATTCTATGATTCTATGACTCTGTCAGGGACTGGACAGAGGAGGAATGGTGGGAACAGCCTCCCCAGCCTGACCCTTCCAGAGAAGAGGAGGACAGTATAGGTTTACAACAGTGGTTCGCGGGAGGTCATAGCTCAGAGGCAGATGAGGGGGAAAGCTGGGAAATAATGGGAGAGGAGCAGGAAGAAGAAGAAGCACTAGGGGAGAGACAGCTGACAGACTCAGTGTCTTTAGAAAGCATTCCAGACCCCCCTTCTCCCAGAACCCGCTGGGCATTGGCGGTAGAAGAGCCATTAACCCCCAAGAGCTTCTCTCTGTGAATATTGAATAAAAGACATTGAGAGCCAGTGTGGTGTAGTGGTTAAGAGCGGTAGTCACGTAATCTGGGGAACCAGGTTCGCGTCTCCGCTCCTCCACATGCAGCTGCTGGGTGACCTTGGGCCAGTCACACTTCTTTGAAGTCTCTCAGCCCCACTCACCTCACAGAGTGTTTGTTGTGGGGGAGGAAGGGAAAGGAGATTGTTAGCCACTTTGAGACTCCTGAAGGGGAGTGAAAGGCGGGATATCAAATCCAAACTCTTCTTCGTATGAACTCTCCCCAGTCGTCTATTCCTGGCAGCCTATGGGGGGTGAGGCTGGGGTCAGATTCCCTGAAGCCTGACAGACTCTGTTTTTATGTTCACTCCAAACTTGGCCAATCCCAATGGTGTTTCCTGGCAGCATGAGAGTTAGTGTGCTTGCCCAACCCTTGGCTGATCACAAGAGCAGTGCCTCTTGCCAGCAGAGCACACAAAACATTTCTTATTTGTATGGCCTGGATGCCGGCATGAGCAGTGCCATATCCTCAAGAAACTGCCATGTGAAAGTGACCCAGGCAATGTCAGAAGGGGCCAGCATCTGTGGCTGGCTCTCCTGATGTACTGGAGCCCTGGCTGTTGCCCATGTATCCTGAGCACTGGCTCCAACCCTTACAGCAACCTTCAAGGATCCAGAAGCAGGGGTTCTCCATGCCGCTCATCGTAACTCACTGACCTGTCACCTGCACATATCTATGGAGGAGAAAGCTATCAATGGCTACTAGCTGTGATGAAGATGCTTTGCCTCCATAGATCAGGGCAGCAATGCTTCTGAGTATGAGTTGCTGGAAAACACAAGAGGGGAGAGTTGTTCTTGTGCTCAAATCCTGCTTGCTGGCTTCCCACAGGCATCTGGTTGGCCACAGTGGGAACAGGATGCTGGAGTAGATGGACCACTGGCTTAATCCAGCAGGCTCTTCTTATGTTCTTATGGCTGTCACCATATCTATAACAGGTGGCACTGTGGTCTAAACCACTGGGCCTCCTGGGCTTGCCGATCAGAAGGTTGGCGGTTCAAATCCACACAACGGGGTGAGCTCCTGTTGCTCTGTCCCAGCTCCTGCCAACCTAGCAGTTTGAAAGCATGCCAGTGCAAGTAGATAAATAGGTACCACTGTGGCAGAAAGGTAAATGGTGTTTCTGTGCTCTCTGGTTTCTATCATGGTGTTCCATTTTGCCAGAAGTGGTTTAGTCCTGCTGGCCACATGACACAGAAAGCTGTCTGTGGCCTGAAAGCGAGATGAGCACCACAACCCCATAGCCGCCTTTGACTGGACGTAACCACCCAGGGGTCCTTTACCTTACCTTTACTTTTACCTTTACCTATATCTACAAATAAGCAGCCTCAGCCAGCTTGGCCAATGGTCAAGGATGAGGGGAGTTGTACTTGTGACCCATCACCTGCACAGGTCCATTGTTGAATTTAAGCCTAGGCGGAGGAAGGAAGCCTCAGACTTGATCAGATTTGCATCAGCCACCTGGAGGGAGGAGGCAGAGAGTGGGTTAATTAAAAATAAATTTTATATCAGCCATAAAGAAATAATCACCTTCTCCTTTCCTCTCCCTGCCACCCCCTCCTCCCAGCTCCCCCTTGGACGCGTGGACTGGGTTTGCTTTTTAAAGATGGTTTCTAAATAGAGCTCTCCGATCGCATCTGGGAGAGGAATGGAACAGATTTCATTTTTCACACGCGACACAATGGCGTCCTCGACAAAAGAGGAAGCCTGCCCATTGTTTGGATCTGCCTTCCCCGCAGCCTACCTCTGTGCCGTGAATTAACCCCTTTCACCTCTGCCATTGTTGCGACACCACTTCTGAGTTGATGAACAAAGGCAGGAGAAAGCCCTCTTCGTGTACACAGGAGGCGGAGGGAGGTGGGGTGGGGTGGGAGGAAGAGCAGGTCGAGATAAGTTTGGGTCCAGAGCAAACGTCTGTCATTTCTCTCTCCATCCCTGTATGTGGCTGCCTCCTCGGGTCTCGCCTGTCAGTCACCAACAAAGGGGAACTATCTCTGCCTGCAGTCATTGCTCATATGTGCCAAAAATGTCCCAATCTGTCTTTTTCCCGCACTGGGCCCCCATCCTACAAGCTCAGTGGAGCCGCGAAGGACACACTGACAATCCACAGTCTCTCCTCCTACCCCAGCTCCCTTCCCCTTTCAGCCAATGATTTCTCCAGACCGCCTTAGCTGTAGCTCAGTGGGTACTGCATCTTGCCTCATGTACAAAAGGTCTCAGGTTCAATCCCCGGCAACATAAGAAGAGCCTGCAGGATCAGGCCAATGGCCCATGTAGTTCAGGATCTTGTTGCCACAGCTGCCAGCCAGATGCCTCTGGGAAAACTGGCACCAGAGCACTCTCGCTTCCTTCCAAAAGCCTGCAGGTTCCAAATTCAATCCCCAGCAACATCCAGCTAGGCCTGCTGGTGCTCATTAAAGCCGATAGGGTAGAAACTGGGGAGGCCAACAGTAGATGGCGCCAGAGCGAATGACAGGCAGAGCCAACTTAAATTCTGTTTTGTCCCCATTCTCCTCCCTGCTGAGTTCTACATTGATACTGGAGAGGAGGAAGCTGACAGGCAGGGCCACCGCCTGGACTGGTTGCATATAAACAGGTAAAAGTAAGGTTGGTGGAGCAGTGCCCTTTCCCCCTTAATGGACCAGCCTCCACTACCTTTTGGAGTCCCATAGTCCAGCATCCTGCTAGCATAAGTGGCAATCCAAATGCCTCTGGGGAGGCCTCTTCCACTGTTGCTCCCCTGGGAAAACCAATGCAGACCCTCCAAGTGTCCCTATTACATAAGCTGTCCTGTTTTTTGATTTGATCCTGGAATGTCCCTCTTTTCCTTAAGACATCCCTATTTTCATTGGAGAAATGTTGGAGGGCTTGGAATGGAGACCTGGACTGATGCTGATAGCTGTCTACAAACAAATATCGCCATTGTCACTGCTTGATGCCTGGTCTATGAGCTTTCTCTGTTGCAGCCACTAAGCTGGGATTTCCCTCCCTGCAGAGATGTGTCCGACACCTTCACTGTACACCTGATTTCCCTTTACAATATCACCGTCCACTTCTTTCTTTTCCAGCCCTTTCTTCTCCTGGAGAGCTCCTTCCTGTTTTAAGCAGACAGGTGAACCTCCCAGCATCTCTCTCTAGACAGGACATTTCTTGCATTTTAGAAGGGTCAGGGCCATGGGGGTAGAGCACCGACATTGCATGCCCAACCAAGGTCCCAGGTTCAATCCCCAGTGGAATCTCTAGGTAGGGCCAGGGAGTCCTCCCTGCAGAGCTGCTGCCAGTCAGAGCAGACAACACTGAGCTAAATGAACCAAGGATGTAACTAGGTATACAAGGCAACTTCTGATGTTCCTGGAACCCACCATTTGCTTCTGGTGGCAAATGGTTTTGTTGTTGTTGTTGTTTAGTCATTTAGTCGTGTCCAGCTCTTTGACCACCTGGACCAGAGCACACCAGGCACTCCTGTCTTCCACTGCCTCCCGCAGTTTGGTCAAATCATGTTAGTAGCTTCAAGAACACTGTCCAACCATCTCGCCCTCTGTCGTCCCCTTCTCCTTGTGCCCTCCATCTTTCCCAACATCAGGGTCTTTTCCAGGGAGTCTTCTCTTCTCATGAGGTGGCCAAAGTCTTGGAGCCTCAGCTTCAGGATCTGTCCTTCCAGTGAGCACTCAGGGCTGATTTCCTTCAGAATGGAGAGGTTTGATCTTCTTGCAGTCCATGGGACTCTCAAGAGTCTCCTCCAGCACCATAATTCAAAAGCATCCATTCTTCGGTGATCAGCCTTCTGAACAAGTTAAATGGTTTTAACTTGTTTTAAATCTGCATTTTTATATTGTTGGTACCTGCCATGAGATCTTGCGGTAAGAAGTCTGAGGTCTGGAGAGATGTCAAAGGGGGATCCTGGGGTGGTAAGAAGCGTTTTTCAATGTTCTCCATCTATGGGTTGCCAAGGGACGCCTCCAGCCCCACTGCTTCTTTTAAACAGAGAGAGTCTCAACTCCCAGCCAGGGCCTGCAGAAGGTTAGATAAGGCAGCACAAACAACATCTGATTTTCTCTCCTCACCTCCCCCCTCCCCAGCCTTGCCTAGCTTTTAATCTCTACCCCCTTTTTTATTATCTTCTTATGGCTTTTGAATTATCTTCGCAGATACTACATTAATTTAGTCAGGGCAGGTAAGGTCACTCCTCAGACACGGTTGCTCATATTTATGTATATTTGCCAAAGGAGATAAATGGGAGAAACAAACTGAGAGGGGGTGGGGGTGGGCATGAATGGGAAGAAAGGTTTTCAGGCCAAAGGGAGGAGCCCAGCCCACTGGCGGAAGGATGCAGAATCAGCCTTCCAGCCTGGGAAAAGGTTCAAATACATACATACATACATACATACATACATACATACATACATACATATCAAGCTGATCAAAGGTCTAGAAACCATGCCTTATGAGGAATGGTTGAGGTAGTTGGGTATGTTTAGCCTGGAGAAGAGAAGACTGAGTGGTGATAGGATGTCCACTTTCAAATATCTGATGGAAGATGGAGCAAGCTTGTTTTCTTCTGCTCCAGAGAGTAGGACCCGAACCAACGGATTCAATTCACAAGAAAGGAGGTACTGACTTCACATTAGGAAGAACTTTCTGACAGCAAGAGCTGTGGAACACACTCCATTGAAAGGTGCTGGACTCTCCTTCATTGGAGGTTTTCTGAGAGAGGTTGGATGAGCATCTGTCAGGGACTCTTCATCTGATTCTTCAGTGATACCTGACTTGCTTGGTTGGACTAGATGCCTCTTGGGACAGTCACTTCCAGCCCTACAGGTACAGTGGTATCTCGGGTTACATACGCTTCAGGTTACAGACTCCGCTAACCCAGAAATAGTACCTCGGGTTAAGAACTTTGCTTCAGGATAAGAACAGAAATAATGCTCTGGCGGTGCAGCAGCAGCAGGAGGCCCCATTAGCTAAAGTGGTGCTTCAGGTTAAGAACAGTTTCAGGTTAAGAACGGACCTCCGGAATGAATTAAGTACTTAACCCGAGGTACCACTGTATATGATTCTATATGTGCCTGGCCACAGTGATCCATGCACTGATGATCTCAGATCTCGCTTACTGCATGTGGGGCTGCCCTTGGATCTGGTTCAGATGTTCCAGCTGGTGCAAAATACTATAGATGTCCTAGGCGTTTTTGTTTTTTTTAATTAATATAAAATCAAAACTACAGACATAAAACATAATCATCATCATTATTATTATTATTAAAACATAATCAAAGTTAGAGGGCACAGGAGAGGAGATTGCTGTTGTTCCTAGGTCCTGCTTGTGGGTGTCCCATTGGGGCATCTGGCTGGCCACTGTGAGAACAGGATGCTGGGCTAAATGTGCTTCTGGCCTGATTCAGCAGAGCTCTTCTGATGTTATTAAGGACATTTTTTATATTCTGGGTTCTATTGGTGGGTGTGAACTACCCTTTAGCTTGACTGGGAAATTGACTTGGTAATCATCATGAGCTTTCTTTGCATGTGCTCAGAGACTTCTCTCCCAGCACATAATTTAATTATTTTCTTTATTTTTTAAAAAATATTTGTAAACTGTGTCATAAAAAATAGATAATCAAAGCAGTTTACAGTGTTGCAAACCAAACCATACTATGAAAATTTTTTTAAAAAAGCAGACATCAACTAACCATAGTGAAAGGATGTATTCTTAATTACCTGCTTAGGCCTGGCGGGATAAAAATGTTTTCAGCATAGATTTAAACAGTGGCGTAGCGTGGGGGGTGCAGGGGGGGCCGGCCGCACCGGGCGCAACATCTGGGGTTAGGGCAAATCCATGGGTTAGGGGGCGCAAATCCACAGGTTAGGGGGTGCAAATCCACGGGTTAGGGGGCGCAAATTACTTTCCTTGCCCCGGGTGCTGACAACCCACGCTACGCCGCTGGATTTAAAAGTTGGCACAGAAGGTGCCTGCTGAATCTCTATTGGTTGGGGAATTGATGCTTGGGGATTGATTGTCAGCTGTTGTTATTAACCCACCTTTCACAAAGCAGCTTCAAGGCAAGGCAGTTTACAGTGGTACCTCGGGTTAAGAACTTAATTCATTCTGGAGGTCCATTCTTAACCTGAAACTGTTCTTAACCTGAGGTACCACTTTAGCTAATGGGGCCTCCTGCTGCCGCCACACGATTTCTGTTCTCAACCTGAAGCAAAGTTCTTAACCCAAGGTACTGTTTCTGGGTTAGCGGAGTCTGTAACCTGAAGCGTCTGTAACCTGAAGCATCTGTAACCTGAGGTACCACTGTATACTCAAAATGCTACATAAAGAAGAAGAAGAAGAGTTTGGATTTGATATCCCGTCTTTCACTCCCCTTCAGGAGTCTCATAGCGGCTAACAATCTCCTTTCCCTTCCTCCCCCACAACAAACACTCTGTGAGGTGAGTGGGGCTGAGAGACTTCAAAGAAGTGTGACTGGCCCAAGGTCACCCAGCAGCTGCATGTGGAGGAGCGGAGACGCGAACCCGGTTACCCAGATTACGTGACTACCGCTCTTAACCACTACACCACACTGGCTCTCAAAACATAACATAACATAAAGTTATGTCTATATTTCATTCTCCCCCCACTCCCCCCCAGGAGCTCAGTCCTTGAGGCAGCCCCACTACCATGCATTTATCCTAACAACTACAGTGGTACCTCGGGTTACATACGCTTCAGGTTACATACACTTCAGGTTACAGACTCCGCTAACCCAGAAATAGTACCTCGGGTTAAGAACTTTGCTTCAGGATGAGAACAGAAATCGTGCTCTGGCGGTGCGGCGACAGCAGGAGGCCCCATTAGCTAAAGTGGTGCTTCAGGTTAATAACAGTTTCAGGTTAAGAGCAGACCTCTGGAACGAATTAAGTACTTAACCCGAGGTACCACTGTAGGCTAGGTTGAGAAATTGTGACTGGCTCATCGTCACCCAGTGAGCTTCACGACCATTTGGGGATTTGAACCCCCAGTTTCCCCTGTCTTAATCTGACTTCGCAACCACTGCACCACACAATTTGTGATATTCGTGCCACATGGCACTTACTGCTGTAGAAAAGAAATGAAATAAAAACAGGAGGTAATTTTACAGAGAGGCTGCCATGGTTAGAAAATGTCATCAGACACGCCGTGGTGATGCCAAGCACATTATTGGGATGTTCGTGTGACAACATTAGTGTGGAGTTGGGGTAAGAACTGTGAGACCAGGGTTCAAATCCCCACTCAGCCGCTGGCCTTGGGACCTGGGAGAGACCCTCTCTGACATGCTGGAGAGCTGCTGCCAGCCCGTGTCAACAGTACTGAGCTTGACAGACCAAGGGTCTGAGACCGTATCATAGGAGCCAACTCCTAGGGGCTTTGCCCCCTCAATAAAATATTTGAGGAGGGCAGGCTCTTCCAAAGCTAATGGGCATTGCCATTCAAATGGGGTGTGTGCAAATCATGAAATTGATTACGTGGGGCAGGGCTTATCTGTCCGTCCCCCCCAATATTTTATTCAAGTTGGCACCCTTGCTCTGTATAAGGCAGCTTCTTACGCTGTTACAAAGCGGCTTCCAAAATGTAAATCCAATCGTCATTCAGAGCCATAGGCTGCTTGAAACCCTTGGACCAGCGCTCTGTGCTTCTTCTCCAGCTTTGAGAATTTCAATCCATCCCGTGCGTGAGCAGCATTTTCCCAGGGAGAATGAGAGCTAAGGGCCTATATGTAGGTCAACGTCATAGCGTGAGACGTGATGCTAAACAGGTCTTGGCCACGGTGTTGCTGCAGCAGCACAAGAAACCCCAGCGCCACCTTGCCAGACGCCAGCATCATTCGGAACATGGGCCGACGCGTTTCCTTTCAGGAACGTCAGAACGCCTCTGGTTTAGCCAGACATCTACGGGAACACTTGAGATCTTCGCTGGGCGGCTTCTTCTTCTTCTTCTTCTTCTTCTTCTTCTTCTTCTTCTTCTTCTTCTTCTTCTTCTTCTTCTTCTTCTTCTTCTTCTTCTTCTTCTTCTTCCCTCCCCTTCTCTCCCCCCGCCCCATTTTCTTCTCAGACTTATCTCCCATTGTGGAAGGAGAGATAAAAATAATTCTTATGGCCGCTCCTCGAGTGAAGTCTCCCTCTCCCCCGCCCCCCTTTTCGCCTGCCTTCCCCGCGCGTCCCCCTGCTCCCTCCAGATAAAGCGCGAGGAGGACCAAGCACATGTCATTTGCTTTGTGCACAATCAATATCCAGCAAAGTTTATCTGCCCAATGTAGCACAGAGGGCTAATTTCAGCCATGTCAATTATTTTGATGAATGCTCATAAAGCGAGGGGTGTGAGAACAAGATAAAAGAATTACGGCAGTAAAAAAAAAAAAAAGGGGGGGGGGGGGAAGCACCACATAACCACTGCCCACGTTTGCACACACACACATACACACATGTCAACTGTTCCCCACCAACCCCTTCCTATGTACTCTGTGCATCCCTGTTATATATAATGTACCTTCGTCACAGCACTGGGCAAGAAGGGGATTTGATTGACAGCAGCGCTGCATTGTCTTCCCATGGAAGTTGAGAATGGTACTAGAGGGTGATTGTGGGCATCCTCAGTTTCCTCGGAGCTTCTTACCTGGTGTACATGGTCCTCTCTCGTTTGAGAATGCATACATTCCCACCCCACCCCATCCCTAACAGCTATGCTTTAAAATACGGGTGGGGAATCTCTTATGGGCAAAATGCAGCCCTCCACACACCTCTCTCTGGTCCTTGGGACTTTCCCCTGGCCACACTTCCTCCTGAGAGCACCCCTATCACTGTCCCTGTCCCATGCCCCCCCCCTCACGTGCTTTGGCCTGACTGGAATATGCCCTTGAACTGAAGTAACAGGAGAGAAATTTGCTTTGGTTCCTGGGGTTGAGAGCTCTCTCCTCGTTTATACAGGCAGTTTGGGATGCTATATCGTCCAGCCCGAACACACATCATGATTTGCGATATATTGCCAGGTCAAAAATTATGAAACCATTATTACGATATGGATTTCGAACCCGTTTTGGATGATCTATCCATATATCACCCAGCCCTCGTGGAAACCCTCCTTCGGCCACTTCTCCAGTTTGAATCACCTGTCCTGAAATTCCTTTCATCCCCATTGTGGGGAGAAACGCAGGCCCAACACCGGCCCCCGAATCCCTCCCCCAACACACTGGTGTAGCAGCTTAGAGGGGGTGGGGAGATGGTGGCAAAAAACCAATATGCAAAACACAGCCAGGATAGAAGGATGGAGTGGCAAGAAAGGAAGGTATCCGTGGAGAAACTTCCTCATTCCACCAGGTACAATGTCCAAGCGATCAATATTCCCTTTCTCTCTCTCCCTTTCTATTAAAAATATGTAGCAGCAGATAGATATTACGGAGCCCAGGCCTGTTTCTAAAACTCAGCTCCTTCATTCCCCCTGCTTTCTCTCTCTCTCTTTCTCTTTTTTACCATTTCCCTGGAACAGATCTACAAGTCCCATGCAAATATATGGACAAAAGCTTTCTTTTTCCACACCATAGTTAAATCTCGGCGGGGGAGCTGTATCTGTGACGCCTCTGATGCGGCTGCCTCCAGGCCCTTGTACTCTAAATCCACGGTGCTTTGGAACCGTCTCTGCGTGATTCTTTCCTAATCTAATCTAGCCTGGGCTTTTCCACGGCTCTCCTGCCGTCCCAGTCGCTGAGAGTCTAATGCCTGGGTTTGATTGTGAATGGACGGATTTGATGGAATGTGTTCAGCCTTCGCCGCTCGGAAGCCAAGGAGGCCAATTTGGAAGTGACCGGCCACTGGGAGCCTGTGGCTGATAGCGTGGAAATAATTGACAAGCTGTTATTTTCTTAGATTATCATAGATTTTTCGGGGCCAGGCGCAGCCGTGAAGATCACGGCATAGGCCACACAATGGCAGCCAGCCATTCCTGCGTAGAGTCCCCCATGTTAATTTGCCTGGTTTTCAGCAAGGCTTGATAGGAGCTTGCCAGCCAATCGTGAATCCCACCCCCCTCTCTCTCCCCTCCCTCTGACATTCCTCGGGTGCTTATGCAATTGTTAAATCACTTCCTTTTCTCAGCATTTGACAGCCAGGCTTGCATTCACAGAATATTTTCAAACACTGCCAGCGGAGAGGGTGGTCAGTCACCAAAATAAAATAAAAAAAGGAGGAGGCAAATGAGGGCAGTGATTTGCATACAATCTGCATGCGCTAGTTTATATGCACCATTGCAAATTCAGGAAGAGTGAGAATCTTCTACTCAGAGCAAATCCATTGAAAACAATGAGCATGGCTGAGTTAGTGCAGGAACGGCCATAGATCAGTGGTAGGACATCTGTCTGGCATGCAGAAGGCCCTTGGCTCAATCCCTGGTGTTCTCCAGACAGGGCTGGGGAAAGATCCTGAAACTACGCCATTGTGGCATAGTGGTTGGAGTGTTGGACCAGGACTAGGGAGACCAAGGTCTGAATGTCCACTCAGCCAGGAAGCTCCCTGGGTGACCTTGGGCCAGTCACACTCTCAGCCTAGCCTACCTGGCAAGGTTGTTGGGAGAATAGAAAAGGGGAGAAGGGGATGAACAGTCTATGCCACCTTGAGCTTCTTGGATGAAAAAAGTGGGGTATAAATGTAATAAACAAACAAACAAAACAAAACAAAACAAAACCCCGGAGCACCACTGCAGGTCAAAGTAAGAAATACTGAGCTACATGGGCCACAGCAGTCTGACTTGGGACTCTGCTACATTAGTTTTTAAAAAAAAACCAGCGATATGAATGCATTACAAGCATGCAACACCAGGCGGTGCCGGAGAGCACAAAACCTTTCTATAGTGTTTTTACATAGGTTTTTTTTTTTGTTATAATGATTTTATTTCTGACTTACTTATAGCGTGTTTCCCTCCCTGTGTATAGATCCATCCTTGATGTATAGTAGCTTCCTGGATGCCTAGGTCCATTAAGACACTGGCAGTCGAATCTCACGTCTACACTGGTGAGGAGACTGTGTTCCCCACTGCACCTGAGGGCAGCAGCTCAGGTTATGGTGCCTAGGTCTTGTAGTGTACCCCGGTATGTGGTCCCCAAAAACTTGCTCAGAAGGGAAGGTAGCCTTCAGGCTGAAAAGTGAGTTTCCCTACAGGCACTCCGAACCCTATAATTTGGAATCTGCTCCAAACCCGTGCCAAAGTTTTGCAGTTGTTGCTGGTTTCTTTTTGTTTTTTGCAGCCAAAACCCCACGTTTTGCAGCACCCCACAAATGGAGTAATTGATACATCAAACACACGGTTCATACTTAACATTAACTACGAACCCCAAAATTGGTTTTGCAGTGAAAACCCCCACGTTTTGCAGCAACTGAGCAACTGATACATCAAACATGGCATTTGTACTTAACATTAACTATGAACCCAAAAGTTTGGAATCCGTTTGCAGAGGATCCCACATTTGGGGGGCTTGTAGTTAATGGGATCTTTCCCTACCCCTGCTTTTGAGCTCCATCTCTTCCTTTAGCTTCTGCTGCTAGGCAGAGGGCCTTCTCAGTAGTGGCGCCCACCCTGTGGAACGCCCTTCCATCAGATGTCAAAGCGATAAACAACTATCTGAAGTATAGAAGGCATCTGAAGGCAACCCTATTTAGGGAAGTTTTTAATGACTGGTGTTTTTATGCATTTTTAATCTTTTGTTGGAAGCCGCCCAGAGTGGCTGGGGAAACTCAGCCAGATGGGTGGGGTATAAATATATTATTATTATTATTATTATTATTATTATTATTATTATTATTATTAGGTTTGCAGAGCGCCCTGTCCTAGCCATGATGCCTAGGTGGAGCTTGCTGCAGCTACACACTCGCTACCTGTAACAAATGTGCAACTAACACACATCAAAGGGGAAGGCTGATAGCAACGAAACAGGAACTTGGAAATCAGTTGGGGTGGGATGGAAACAGCAGAGATGGATTTCCAAAAAAACAGAGCTTGCAAAGGCCGGCGTTGATTTTTGTGCACACACAATGCAAAACGCTTGAGCAGAGGAGTGGAGGTGATCGAAAAAGCAAAGGAGAGAGGGGTGTCCCCCCCCCCACTTAATTTTTTTTTTTTTAAAGCCCGGAGCCTGTGTTTACTGATCTGTGCCTGCACACACAAGGTGCAGAGAGATGAATGGTTAACTTCCCCATGGATTTCGCTCCCGCTTGCCGCAAACTTGTGAACAAAATGACCGGCCATGCATTGAACTGGCTTACACAGCTCCCCATATGGAAATGGAGATAATCCAGAATTCTGCTTTGTACTCGCTGGTAGAATGAAAACGGGTGTGCGGGAAGGGAGGAGAGAGGCAGGGGCGGGAGGGAGAGGGAGAAAGCGGGGAGGAGGAGAAGAGGGAGGGGGAACCGGGGAGGCTTTGAACCGGAGTGGCACAGGTCCCGATCCTGGGAATATTTCAGTACGGACCGGAGGAAAGGCATTTGCAATAACCTTTGGCCCTGTTCTCCCCATGTGTCTTTGCTCTGTGTGTACGTACATCTCACACACTGCTCTGTGTGTACGTACATCTCATGAATACGTGCCCCATCCGAGAGCCTTGTGTGTGCCCTGATTAGAGGTGTGTGCCATGTGATGAAGACTTTAAGGGAAGTGGCAGTACAAAGAGGAGGCAGGGATTATGGGAAAGGTCAGAGGCCAGGATGGATTAGGGCGATGATGTCTTAAGAGGGCATGATCAGGGGCCCAGGCCTTTCTGTTCTTAGGAAGCTCGTGTTAATTGATGGGGGCAACGGGGGTCTCTCTCTCTCTTTCTCATTCCAGTTCACACTCCTGGTTTTCTTTCGTGCTTCTTTCATTTATTATACTGTTGCACATGAGTAAGTACACAGAACACTTCCACTAGTGCAAACACGAGCGTACCTTTCTTTAACAAGCACAGATCCTCCAAGTGCCCCTATGTTCCAGGGACAGTCCCGGATTTACAGAAGTTGTCCCAGTTTCTTATTTGATCCCAGAATGTCCTCTTTTCCTTAGGACGTCCCTATTTCCATCAGAGAAATGTTGGAGGGTATGGAGTTATCCGACCCCTGCACCCTGCAAGCCATCTGAAGGCAGCCCTGAATTGGAAAGTTTTTAAATGTTTAACGTTTTATTATTTTTTTATATATGTTGGAAGCTGCCCAGAGTGGCTGGGGCAACCCAGTCAGATGGGTGGGGTATTGTTGTTGTTGAAGAAAAGGACATCCCTATTTTCATCAGAAAAATGGTGGAGGGTATGCAAAACAGATACCAATTTGCAAGATTCCACTTCGTTCTTCTCCTGCTGTTGCTGCTCCGCACCTGGGGCTGAGAGCTCTTTCCCCTTTCACACAGACAGGTGACCCTCCAGACAGGTAATTGTATCCATCCCAGACAGGTAAGCGCCATAGCTCATCTTCTCCATATGCAGAAGGTCCCAGGTTCAATCCCTGGCATCTCCAGGTAGGGCTGAGAATGGACCTTGCCTGAAACCCTGGAGAGGTGCTGCCAGTCAGTGTAGGCAATACTACGCTAAATGGAACAATGCATCCGTCTCCATATAAGGCAGCTTCCTGTGCTCCTAGAAACCAGGGTGGGAAACCTGTGTCTGGTCAGACATTGTGGGACTACAACTCCCATCATCCCTGACTTCTGGCCACACTGGCCGGGGCTGATGGGAGGTGGAGTCCAACAGCAGCTGGCAGGTCACTAATACCAAACTCATTCTCAGAGTGTCCATCCTTCCCTAGCCAAAACAGCATCACCAACATTCAAGAGAGGGGATCTGCAGGCTTGTGGGGGAGAATATTTGGAGGGGAGAAACTGGGTGGTGTGTGTGGAAACAGTTCAGTAAGCACTTACTGAGCATGCTCAGTGTGGCCACAGAATGCTGACTGACACTCTCTCTCTCTCTCTCTCTCTCTCTCTCTCTTTCATTGTGTGTGTGTGTGTGTGTGTGTGTGTGTGTGTGTGTGTGTGTAGAAATGGAGAGGGTGAAGCATTTAAAGCAGTATCATGCCACTTTAAACAAACATGGCTCCCCTCAAAGAATCCTACTGTGGTCTGATAAGGGTGCTGACAGATGTTAGGAGACCCCGTTCTCATCTCAGAGCTACAATTCCTAGAGCTCCCTGAGAAGAGGGATTGATTGTATATCCCACTCTGTGAATTGTTACGGGCGGGTGTATAGGGGTCTCCTCACAACTCTCATCACCCTCCAGGATTCTCTATTTGCCCCCCAGAACTGTTCACAGGCCACACCTGTTCTTGCCATCCCACCCTTCTCACAGGCCATCCTCAAGTGCATTGTCCTGGCTGGAATGTCTCCTTGGAATGTGTCTTGCTTGGCTGTTTGTGTGATGGAAAGACCCATGTGCACAGAGACTGGCTTTTAGTATGGGCAACTGCAGACTGCCATACAAAGTTAACAGTCACATCAGTTGTTGTTCCATTCAGTTTTGCCTCTGGCCCCGCCCGCCTCAGGCATGTGGCCCCCGGGAGGTTGCCAATGAGGGAATGTGGCCCTCAAACTGAAAAGGGTCCCCATTCTTTCCCCAGGACCTGCTATCCGATGTATTTAACTGATCTGGTTTTTTGGTTCCTCCTCCAATCAATAATTTCCCCCATTTTGCCTCTTGATCATGATTTTGGGGGTGCCTCTTTTAATGCACTATTCTGTGCCCTGCTGGCATGATTTGTCATCATGCCAGCTCTCCTGAAGGCTATGGTGGGTGGTGTCCCTTGAGACTGCTTGGAGTCATGGACCCCTTGGATCCATCAGGATCAGTCATACAGATGTCAGAGAGGGGGAAGCAGATCTGCTGGCTCTCTCCAGCCCCCACTTCCAATGGAGTGCATGACCTCGTTGGGGAGCAGGGAGGACTACCAGAGGGAGGGGCTGAATATGAGGTGGTGGTGACAGAACTGAAGGCAAAGGGGCAAGACACAGTCTTGGGAATCACAAGAGATGGTGCTGCTGTGACTATCATCCAACCCCAAAGCTTCACCACTCAGGCTCTTGGTGGGAGAATGACCATGTGTCCCAATTTTACGTGGCATTCATCTATGTCAGGGTTTCCCAAACTTGGATCTCCAGCTGCTTTTGGCCAACCACTCCCATCATCCCTGACCACTGGTCCTAGTAACTAGGGATGATGGGCATTGTAGTCCAACAACAGCTGGAGACTCAAGTTTGGGAAGCCGTGCTCTGTGTGAAGGGCTGCCAGAAGGCAGTCCTCTTTTTGAAAGCATCCTCTATTTGAATGGTCCAGTTTTCACTGAATTATGATGATAGGGATAATATGTGACCTTGACGTTGCCCATCAGTCATTAGCCTTGTTCTTACCACTCCTGAGTAGCTCTGTTGGTAGATAGGTCCCATGTCTTGCAGGTGAGTAGATGCCCTGGTCTGGCTGGTGTTGAGCTCTCCTTGAAAGAACAAGTGTGCAATCTGGGGCTACTCCTAGGTCCATCTTTGACCAAGTAACCTCAGTGCCTGGAAACACTGGAGGAGGTCCTCCTAAGGGTACCACTGTTGAAGGAAGCACCAGCATCTTAGAGCCCCTTGGGACAATGGATTGGTTGAAGGCTTTCTCACTCGTGGCCCCCTCTCTGTGGAGCTCACTGCCTCGGGACATCCATCAGTCATCATCAACACTCCAGTTCTGTCAGGTACTATACATACATTTCTTTCAGGCCTTCGGGTCTTCTTGAGGCTGGAGGTCTTCGTTTTGAAGAGCACTCTGTGGGAACGTTTCCTCTTGCTAGAAGACATCTGAAGGCAGCCCTGTTTGGGGAACTTTTTAATGGTTGATGTTTTATTGTGTTTTTTATATTTTGTTGGGAGCCGCCCAGAGCAGCTTGGGAAACCCAGTCAGACAGGCGGCATATAAATAATAAAGCTGTTGTTGTTGTTGTTGTTGTTGTTGTTGTTGTTGTTGTTGTTGCTGCTGCTGCTGCTGCTGCTGCTGCTGCTGCTGCTGCTATTGTTTCAAGAATGTAAGAGAAGCCCTGTTGGATTACACCAAAGGCTTTGCTGTCACAGAGAAACCAGGTTTCCATAGGAAGCTCACAAGGAGAACCAGAGCACAACAGCACTCTCCTCTTTTGCAATTCCCAACAACTGGTATTCCAATGTATGCTACCCCCAACCCTGGAGGTAGAGAATAAGCTCTTCTTCTTCTTCTTCTTCTTCTTCTTCTTCTTCTTCTTCTTCTTCTTCTTCTTCTTTAAAAAATGCTTTTATTCTGTTGTCTGACAGTGTATTTTATATTCTAATTTGTAAACCTCTCTGTGGTTGTCTATACCGAGAGTGCTGTACGCCTGGATCTAACAGCACAAATCAATAACTAAATATGATGGATGGATTATTGAGATTGAATACCCCGCCTTTCATCCAAAGGTCCTAGGGTGGGTCGCATAACAACATGAGAACACTGAGAACTGATCAGCAAGGGGTGCAAACAAGAACTCATGTAGCTTGGGCTTGTGCAGGAAAGCTTTCCACTATATAGAGCCCCCTAAGAACATAAGAAGGGCCAGCTGGATCAGGCCAATCAGCTGGATCAGGCCAGCTGGATCAGGCCCATCAAGTCAAGCATCCTAGTCAAGCATCCATTGACCAGTGACCAACTAGATCCCTGTGGGAAAGCTTGCAAGAAGGACCTGACCACAAGAGCCCTCTCCGCTCCTGCAGATTCCAGCAACTGAGATTCACAAGCTTTTACCGACTAGTAGCTATTGATAGCTAATGAATTTGTCCAATACTCTTTTAAAGGTTGGTGGCTGTTACTGCCTCCTGTGGGGTTGAGTTCCATAGTTTATGCGCTCTGTGAAGAAGTCCTTTCTTTTATCTCCCCAGCATTCAGCTTCATGGGACGCCCATGAGTTCCAGTGTTAGGAGAGGTGGAGAGAAAACTTTCTCCATGGCATGAGTAATTCTATAAACTCCTAACGCGTCTCCTCTTACTCACCTTTTCTCTAAACTGAAAAGTTCCAAATGCTGCAAAGCTTTCCACTTAGGGAAGTTGGGAAGCATCTGTCATCGGTGCTGTTTTTTCTAGAAAAAGAGGTGTCTGGACTCACCATGAACACCTCCCTCGTTTCTCTTAGAATTGCAATGGTGTCTACCTGAGAGGTCCCAGAACTGAGTTCTGGCGATTTCTGGCTGAAAAAGCTCTGCACCTTCCATCCCACCCTGAATTTTCTTCTTGAGCCCCACCATCCACCTCCTGTGCCCCCCACCCGCGCCCGAGCATATTTTTGTGCACCAGTAGGTAACACCCCTGCCTCCTGTTCCACAGATGGGGCTGATGGGGATGCTGGCTGGGAGGGTGGGGTGAAGGTGGGGAGGCGGCGGCGGCGAAAGAGTCCCTCGCTCCACGAGCATTTCAGCAAAGAGGGATTTGCCATGTGTCTGTGTGTCCCTTGCTCCCTCGGTGTCAGAACCGCACGGCTGATAGGACACAGTGATAGATCTGCCTTGGACACACTCTACAATAGCTCTCAGACAGTCTATTAGCCAGTGATTGTCTGCCAGCCAGCCCAGCCGGGGCTGTGTGCTGCCACTGATAATGGGGAAGAACAAAGATGGCAGCTGCTTTGTGGAGGAACAGATTTGTGGCAAATCGAGATAAAATAAAGAGGAAGAAGAAAGGAGCGGGGTTTTTGGGGGGGGGCAGAGGAGGAGGAGGAGAAAGAAGAAGGAGGGAGGGTAGATGATGGTGCCGCATGGGGGGAGGGAGAGGAAGAGTGAGGAACAAGAGGACTGTGTCGAGGCTGTCAGTTTTGCTGGGAACATCTCGGAGCTGGTGCAAAGGGGAAGGGGGAGGGAGGAAAAGTAACGCGGGGAAGTGAAAAGCTGCAACGCGTTAAGGAGAGAAAAGGGGAATCATTGCCGGCTGCTGGTATCTCCTGGTAGATAAGCCTCAACAACAGGGAGGCTATCGGGCAGTGGAGGCGGGGGGGGGAGAGAAGGGATTGTCCCTGGGTTTGTATCGCAGCCTGTATCTCTGCTGGGATGTCTCGCACTCGATGCTCTCCCGGGATGTGTGTATGTCTCAGGGTACATGGCCGTGTGGGTGTCCAGCTCGGGGAGGGGGAGGAACGCATGATTTGTCGGTTGGGAGGAGGAGGATAGCAGAGTGGGGCTGACAGATTTCCTTTTTCTATTTTTCTAGGCCCTGTTCTTTTGGGAAGGGTCCATAGCTCAATTGCAGAATTTGCTATTGATGCAAACTAGCTATGCTGGCTGTGTACCCCTTCCAGTGTCAGACCTGGGAGCCAACTCCTCCCCACCTAAAATATTTTAGGAGGCTGGGTCCCCCAGAAGTTGATAGGCTTTCCCATTGGGGCATCTAGTTGGCCACTGTGGGATCTTCGGATGTTGTGATGTCCATGTTCTGCATGCAGAAGGTCCCAGGGTCAATACCTGACACCTCCAGTTTACAAAAGGACCAGGTAGCAGCTGAGTGGACCTTGGACAGCTGCTGCTAGTCAGATTAGACTTGCAAGATACTGGACTTGATGGTGAAATAGTCTGGCCTGCCTTTAACAGTAGTACCTGCAGACATTAGCAGGTGGCAACATGATCCCCCAAGCTACTGAAAGTTGCACTCATGCTGCTGTTAAGGACACCAGAGCAGGGCATGTCTACACCGGTCAGTTGGCAACTTGAGAGTAAGGATGGGCAAATGTATCAATATCTGTTTTGCTTAGTTCCTCATTTTTCCGGTCCTGTTTCATTTTCCACATTACATTGCTTATGAAAAAGTCACCAGCATTTTAGTGAAAATTTCTCATAACGTACACATTAGAGTGCAATTTTGCCTAATGCACATTTTTGCAAACGAATTTGCTTATTATTATTATTATTAATCGCCCATTCTTCATCCTAAAGTCCCATTTTTGTACGTTATATTGACTAATAGATGTATTTTTAATGCACACTTTACCCCAGTAAATACATTTTTGTACACATGACTTGGCTGCACCTCAAAATTCAGCAAGGGATGGGTTTCAAAGAATGGTTGCACTTCAGTTTGCATATTGTTTCATGAAGTACAAATTTACCTTCAAATGCAAACTGAAACTAATTTCTCCCACATCCCTACCTGATTTTAAAAGGGAAGAAGGTGTCTGGACATAAGTTTCAATGTAACGCCACTGATTATTTTGCAGAAAGACAGATTTCCTCAACCGGAACGGAAGTCTCGATTCAGCGACCGCGATGGCAGCATCAAAGCAGGAAGTTGCGGGAAATGCATGAAAATGCCAACTAGCACAAGGGGCTGGAACTAGTGTGATTGGTTTCCTGCCACATTTCCTGTCCCAGTCCCTGGCCCTGGCTGCCCAGGAATCTGCATGGCCACAAAAAATGGCTGCATGCAATCCATGGAAAGTTAGATGAAGAATGGATCATATATGATAGCTGACTGATTGAGGTCCCAGATAAGGGATGGAGTAGAGAGAAGTGCAATTAGATCTATTGATTGAAGGAGTGTCTCCATCCGTATCATTCAGCCCAGACACTGAGGTCCAGCTCCGAGGGGCTTCTGGCGGTTCCCTCCCTGCGAGAAGTGAGGTTACAGGGAACCAGACAGAGGGCCTTCTCGGTTGTGGCTCTTGCCCTGTGGAACGCCCTCCCATCAAATGTCAAAGAAATAAACAACTATCTGACTTTCAGAAGACATCTGAAGGCAGTCCTGTTTAGGGAAGTTTTTAATGTTTGATGTTTTATTGTCTTTTTAATATTCTGTTGGTAGTGCCCAGAGTGGCTGGGGAAACCCAGACAGATGGGTGGGGTATAAATAATAAAAATTATAAAAAATTATTATAACATTTATGGACCACTTGAAAATTGCTGAGGGCCTGAAAGGTCACGTATTATTTTTCTTGCCTGTTGTAACAAATATACTGTGATAGATGCTGCACTATTTTCTGTTGTGTTTTTACAGACACACCATGGACCACCTGGATGAAGTTCATGGACCACTGGTGCTCCGTGGACCGCAGTTTGGGATCCCCTGCACTTACCACTCCACCAAACTGGCTCTCTGGGTGCCAGAGCTCAGGTGTGGAACAGAGGAATCTCCATAGTGCAAACCAGTAATACAGCTTGGGAGTGTGACTCAACAAGCAAAATGCAGCCCCATTTGGTGTTCTTTCAGGGGCTGGGCAAACCATGTTCCCCCCACCTCCTCGCCTGCTTGGACCCACAATGTAGATTTTTATGGTCTGCCTGGTGCTCGTTACATGACTGGTGGCTTGCAAATTCTGCCCTTCAGTGATTCTAAGCATGTGGCAAGTGCCATTTAATGTAACCATCATCAGCTCTCTCTCCCTTCCTATATACTTAAAAACCTAAGGCTGATACCATGCTTTGTATCTTGTGTCACCAATGATTGGGCAAATGGGTAGTTTGGGTGAGGTGTAAAGGGTTGGGGTTTGACAAAGGGATGGAAGGTAGGAGGGGTTGGTGAGCCACAAAATCAGAAGTGGCAGCCCCTAATGTGTGTGTGTGTGTGTGTGTGTGTGTGTGTGTGTGTAGATAGATAGACCGTGGTTACATGCCCTACACTACAAGGGACAGTCCTCTGTTTGAAGGTGCCTTCCATTTGAAGGGCTATCTTGTCCAATCTGTTTCAAAGACAAGGAACCACAAGGAAAGAGAACACCAGGGGCCTTGAAGCTGACCATCCACATATGGAAAGCAGACTGAGCAGCTACACTCCATGAGTTGCATCCAATGCGAGTTCCACTCAAGAGTAGACCCATCAAAATTAATGAACATGATGAATACCCTTGGCCAATGAGTTTCAATAGGTCAACTCTTGAGTAGAGCATAGTTGACTACAACCCTTGATGTGCCCCACTATGGTAAGATATGTTCTGGTTGTGTCCCTACTTAAGTCCTACGCAGGGTAGACCCATTGCCATTAACAGACCTACGTTAGCCATTCTTATTAATGTCTACTCTCAGTGGGATAAGCACTGATGACAACCCACCACATTTCTATTTAAACCATAGTGATTATTTCCAGGCATATTTTTTCCAGCTGGAACTCTCAGGCCATTTGCCATTCTAAGAGAAAAGAGGAGGCATTACTGGTGATTTCTGGTGCCTCTTTCTTTAGAAAAATAGCACGGATTATTCCCAAATTTGCATCCATGCTTTCTTACTGTTATGGCACCTCCTCTTTATTTTTATTTGGCCAATGTATCCATATATCTGCTCTCACAGGGAGAACACACTGCTGGTCAGAAGTTGTTATTTTGAATTTTTTTCAAATTAAAGACCGGCAGCTCCTACTTTAGGGTGAGTTTTCCCGAGTTGTTGTTTGTTTCCTCCTGCCCCCCCCCTTCATGTGGTATTGACAGCAGGTGTCGGAAAAAAAGACTGGCCCCATGCAAAGGTCTGAAGAAATGAACCCTGAATAGCTGAATGACTTCTAACGCGAGGACGGCCATTATTGGATCAGGCCAGCGGTTCATCTCGCCCAGCGAGCCCCAAACAACTCCTGCGCGTCACCTTTGTTCTGCTTCCGCTCTCCTTGCTTCTGAGCGGTAATGTCCCGCAGGGGCTCGCCGGAGGCTGGTTCGAGCCGAGCCTATTTAGATAACCTTCTGCTTGATCTATAGACGGCAGAATATATCCCGGCAGGAGAATCCCACAAGAGCTCAGCCAATCCCCCTCTAATCTCCTTATCAGTGTAGGCCTCAGCCGCGAGGCCTGGTTATCTCTGCGCATAAAAGGAGAGGGGGGGGGGGAGAGAGAGCGCGCAGCAGCACCCAGCCCCGGTGCAGAGACCCGGCTCCTCTAATCCTGCCCGGCCTGCTTCTCGCTTGATCCCGGCGTTGACCATAAAATAAAAAAATAAAAACCCAATCCTTGGCGAGAGAACAACTCTCCAAATCTAAAGTGACCAAAGAGCAAAGGAAAAGGTCGGAAAAGGGGAACGGGCTGAGCAAAAGCTCGGACTGACCGTGGGAGAATTACGCACGAGGGATACGCGCAGGACGGCTGGTTTGCTCTCCTCCCCTTTACAGCAAGCTGGTGAGAAATGGGGGAAGATAAACACAGCCTTCCTGTCCATAAAGACGGCTACAATATTCCTGTTTTAACTCTTGAATCAGGGGTTCTTTAGCTGTGCAGGGGGTTGGACCAGATGACCGTGGGGTAGCCCTTTCCATCTCTACAATTCTATGATTTTATGACCTTGGAAGGCTGGAGACTCTCCTTCCTTGAAGGCTTTTAAACAGAGGTTCTGGTGGCTGCCAGGGGTTGTTTAAAAAGTAATTCCTGCATTGCAGGCGGGTTGGGCAAGAGATGACCCTCATGATCCCCCTCCAACTCTGCAACTCTATGATTCTAACAAAACAGGGGAAGGTGGCCAAACAGCGATTTACCTTAGGCTCCCCTTGCATTTGCTCAGAAGCTGCAGCAGTCAGTGGAGAATGCTGCTGCAGCACGGTTGTTTACAGAAGGGAGACCCCCTGGCAGCATATTACACCTGTGCTCAGACACCAGCACTGGTTGTTGCTTTGCTGCCAGGCCAGGCCTGGGATGTTACTATTAATATGTAAAGCCATTAACAACCTGGGACCAGTTTACCTGTGAGAGCACCTCCCCATCTGTGGAACTGGCACTGTTAGAGGTGGTGTTTGTTTGCTGGCTTGTTTGTAAGTTGTTTGTTTTCTTGCATTGAGTTGCCAGAAAAGGCGACTAACAAATTTATTTATATAATAATAGGGCTGGGAGAGGCTCCTTGTCTGAAACAACAACAACCTGAAGGAGCGTCTCCTTTGCCATCATTCATCCCAGACACTGAGGTCCAGCTCCGAGGGCCTTCTGGCGGTTCCCTCAGTGCGAGAAGCTACAGGGAACCAGGCAGAGGGCTTTCTCGGTGGTGGCGCCCGCCCTGTGGAACGCCCTCCCATCAGATGTCAAGGAAATAAGCAACTATCTGACTTTTAGAAGACATCTGAAGGCAGCCCTGTATAGGGAAGTTTTTAGTGCTTGAAGTTTTATCGTGTTTTTAATATTCTGTTGGGAGCCACTCAGAGTGTCTGGGAAAACCCAGACAGATGGGCAGGGTATAAATAATAATAACATTATTATTATTATTATTATTATTATTATTATTATTATTATCCTCCAGGGAAGCCAGGACACTCACTTCTGGCTTGCCATTTGGTTTTGACTTCTGGTTGGGGCTTCAGTTCTCACTTGAGGTTTTGGCATGATTTTTAGCATGGTTTTTAGTTTCTGAGGAAAGCCTGGAGGGCTGTGTGTGACCCCTGGGTCTGAGGCTCTCCATCTTTGAACTATGGAATCATAGAACTGTAGAGTTGGAAGGGGCCATGAGGGTCAACTAGTCCAAACCCACCCCTGCAATGCAGAAATCTCAACTAGATCATGCATGACAAATGGCCACCCAACTTCTGCTTAAAAATCGCCAAGGAAGGAGGGTCCACCACTGGCAGAGAGACGGGGATGCGATAGGTGCGCCCTGCCCCAGGTGTCATCCATGAGGGGTGGTGACATTGCCCCCCCTGCACCCAGGTGCACAGCATGTGTGCCACTCCAGGTGCCAGAGCAGTTAGCTCTGCCTCTGGGGTCCACCACCTGTCATGGAAGCTTCTTCCACTGTTGAACAACTCTTACTGTCAGCAAGTGCTTCCTCATGTTTACTTGGAATCTGCTTTCTTGCAGCTTGAATCCATTGGTTTGGGTCCTATTCTCCGGGGCAGGAGTTTAATCCATTGTTGTTTGTTTGTTTGTTTGCTCTGGCACTGTCATGGTGTCCTGTTGCGCCAGAAGCGGTTTAGTCCTGCTGCCCACATGACCTGGAAAGCTGTCTGTGGATAAACGCCGGCTCCCTCGGCCTGAAAGCGAGATGAGTGCTGCAACCCCATATTCGCCTTTGACTGGACCTAACCTACCTTTTTTAACCTCACATCTCACCCCATGCAAGGGATCAGGACCAGAGACAGCTCACTGTGGAGCAGGGAATAGAGATTAAAAAAAATTCAAGTTGGATGTGTGCTCCAGGCATGATTTGCAACCATTTGAGGCTAGAGAAGGAGAAGGAGGAGGAGGAGGAGGAGGAGGAGGAGGAGGAGGAGGAGGAGGAGAAGAAGAAGAAGAAGAAGAAGAAGAAGAAGAAGGGGAGTTTGGATTTGATATTCCACTTTATCACTACCCTAAGGAGTCTCAAGGGATGTGGGTGGGTGCTGTGGGTTAAACCACAGAGCCTAGGGCTTGCCGATCTGAAGGTTGGTGCTTCGAATCCCCGTGACGGGGTGAGCTCCCGTCGCTCTGTCCCAGCTCTTGCCAACCTAGCAGTTCGAAAACACGAAGTGCAAGTAGATAAATAGGTACCGCTCCGGCAGAAAGCTTAACGTCGTTTCCGTGCACTGCTCTGGTTCGCCAGAAGTGGCTTAGTCATGCTGGCCACATGACCTGGAAGCTGTACGCCGGCTCCCTCAGCCAATAAAGCGAGATGAGCGCCGCAACCCCAGAGTCAGTCACGACTGGACCTAATGGTCAGGGGTCCCATTACCTTTAAGGACTCTCAAAGCAGCTAACATTCTCCTTCCCCTTCCTCCCCCACAACAAACACTCTGTGAGGTGAGTGAGGCTGAGAGACTTCAGAGAAGTGTGACTAGCCCAAGGTCACCCAGCAGCTGCATGTGGAGGAGCGGAGACACAAACCCAGTTCACCAAATTAGGAGACTACCTCTCTTAACCACTACACCACACTGGCTTCCAGAGGTGGTAAAGTTCAGGCCCAGGGGCCAAATGCAGCCCCCCAAGTCTCTCTGTCAGCCCTCAGGACTCTCCCCACACCATACATCCTTCCCAGCCCCAAATCACCCCCGCCACTGACCCTGCTTCTTGCCTGGCCAGAATCTGCCCTTGAACTCTGATCGTGCCTCCTGCTTTCCTGGATGGAGGAGAGAGAGAGAGGGAGGGAGGGAGGGAGAGGGAGGCATGCGAATGTGTGTAGAAACTACTGTACAAAAGGAAAATGTACAACTGCTCAACCCTAGGATAACTCAGTCAGTAAAGCACAAGACTCTTAATCTCAGGGTGATGGATTCGAACCCCACCCTGGGCAAGAGATTTCTGCATTGCAGGGGGTTGGACGAGATGACACCCATGGTCCATTCCAGCTCTGCAGTTCTATGTTTCAGTTATTCTAACCCGCTTCTGCCTCTGGCCCTGCCTAGCACTAGTATGTGATCCATAGAAGATCATCCAGAAAATGGACAGCGCTGAGTATACCAGGAAGATGGGTCTGCCCCCTTGGATCATATGCTTGGGAGGGGGGTTCATGCCTCTTCCACGTCCAGACACACGTCCAAACCCACCCACCACTCTCTCCTCTCTTTCCACCCCCACCTGCTCCTTTTCAACATCACACTTTGCTTTCATCCTTCTCCTTTTTAGTCAGCAGGACGGAAACCTCCCTCCCTCCTTCTCTGCATTATCTACTTATTCCACTGCTGTTTTAAGATGCAGTGCTGTTATTTTTTGCCTCATTCCCTCCCCCCCCCCCCCGTCTTTCATCCAACCCCATCCTTTGCCTTAGCTCTCCTGGACTCTTTTATCTGCTGAACCACACCCCCCCCCCCAATATATTTTGGTTCTTCTTTCGATCTTCACGTCGCCACCTCCCACCAGTTCTCTTTCATTCTCTGCCACCCTTATGACAGTCACCACCTCCCTCCCTCCTTTCCCTCCTTTTCTTTCTTTTTATCTTCCCATCTTCCTTCCTTCCTTCCTTCCTTCCTTCCTTCCTTCCTTCCTTCCTTCCTTCCCTTTCTGCCTACTATCCATCCATCCATCCATCCATCCATCCATCCATCCATCCTTCCTCTTCCCCATCTCTCGTTCCCATTATTATTATTATTATTATTATTATTATTATTATTATTATTTATTATACTTTCCCATTCTTCCCCCCAGCTCCTTCCTCTGGCTTTAATTTTTGATTAATATGTTCTTAGCCAAGAAACGTGGAATTAAAAAAAAGAAAAAAGAAAAAGGGGGGAGGGAGATGAGGGAGGGAGAGAAGCAGGCAGGAGGAATCTTCTAAATAAATCATCCAGTCCTGTGAGGAGCTAATCTCTCAGTGACGGCCCATGTTTATCTAGTTTTTAGCAGTGCATGTTAAATAGTGATAGGGGACTCTCTCCCTCCCCCTCCCCCTCTTTCTCTGGAACTGCTGTGAAGGGATTTTTATTTTTTATATAAAAAAAAAACTTCATTTCCCAGAAAGGGGGGAAAAAATCTGAAAGGACAGATAAGTCTCCCCTTCTCCCTGCAATACAGCTTTGCTCAGGCGAGTGCAATTAATGCGCGCGCACACACACACACACACACACACACGAGCAAGACCTCCAAGTCCAGGCAGTGGAGGACTTCCCAGTGCTTGTGAGCTCTTTTCAGGAAGGTCAACATTATGCGCACATCATGAACACATTAATCCCAGTCATTCTCTCTTTGGTACCTTCCCATCCCAAACCTGGAAAGAAGCAGATTCAACACCTTGAGAGCAAAGGGCAGGATCAGAGATCAGTATTAGAGCATCTTCGCATGCATAAGGTCCCAGGTTCGACCCCCAAAATCAACTCCAGGTGGGTCTGAAATCCCAGAGAACCTACTGAGCTGCCTGGCTCCAATATCTTGATTGATATATGACAGCCTCCTATGTTCTTTCTTATTTATTTATTTATTTTAAGTTTTACATAACAAATTTAAATTCAAGCACATCATTCACCTCTTCAGTTAGGATTCTCTGAATCCCTAGACTACTTCCCTCTGCCCTTCCATGGTTACCATTATCGATCTCTCCTTCTTCTTCTTCTTCTTCTTCTTCTTCTTCTTCTTCTTCTTCTTCTTCTTCTCCTCCTCCTCCTCCTCCTCCTCCTCCTCTTATTTTCTCTAATTTATTTAAAAAGTAGTAATTCGGTTTTCCGTAGTTTTTTGTACATTACAAGGATGACTCAAATCCTGCCAAAGTTTTTACTTTACAGTGTTCTCTTAAGTACATTGTAAATTTTGCCCATTCCTTCTTAAAATTCTTCTCTCCCTGGTTTCTGAGTTTCCCAGTCACTTTCACCATTTCGGCATAGTCCATCATCTTCATCAGCCATTCCTCTCTGGTTGGAAGTTTGTCTTCTTTCCATCTCTGGGCCAGTAATAGCCTCATTGCTTTCGTCGCGTACACAAATGGTCATTTCTGCTCCCTCGGAATCTCTGTACCTAAAATACCGAGCAAAAAAGCCTCTGGTTTTTCCACAAATGTAATTTTTTTCAACTCATTATAAATCATTTCCCAGAACCTTGCATGCAGGGCCGAATTTGGGTTGGATGAGGCCCTAAGCTACTGAAGGTAATGGGGCCCTTTATATATCCAGCTGTCCTTTGTCAATAACAAATTGTCACTGTTTTTGTGATGAATATATGCTATATGGTCATTTATGGACCTAATAGGTATCTAAAGCCATTTGTACATGTTGCCATGCAACAAGTCCATGCAGAATGTAGGTACCCTATATATAGAAATGAGCAAACCAGTGATATTTTAGGGAGCAGGCTAGCAGGCGGGGCCCATGACTTACACCATAGGAGCCTACACAACACAAAACACGGTTGCTGTATGTAGGTTTTATTTTATTGGTTTTTTATCTAATATTTTGGAAATATACATCCAGGGTTTTTTTCTCCTTTATTTTTTTTGGGGGGCCCCCCTAAGCTTGTACCTAAATCCAGCACTGCTTGCACGTCCACCACATATGGTGGAACCTAGGTTCCTATTTAATCCAGCCCTTTATTTAGAAACCTGAGGACTAGAATCTTACTTTCTCTTTGGGGAGAGGGGCTATGGCTTGGTGGTAGAACACCTGCTCTGCATGCAGGAGGTCCCAGTTTTAATCCCCACCAACCTGCATTGATGTTGCCTTCTACCTGCTTGCCAGCACTGATCAGTATTGTCTGATGCCGGGGATTGAACCTAGGACCTTCTGCAGACAAAGTGTGGGCTTTTACAGCTGAGTAACATCCCCTCCCCTGTGCTCCACATGAACAATGGGTATCTTTCAGAAGGTACAGATGGAGACCCTGGCTGGATAAAAGCCATGAATATCCTCTTCTGAATTATATCAGATTACTAGCTTAGTCTGTGGCACGAGCTGCAAAGCATAGCTTCCAAAATGCACAGAGATATATAAAGCCAACATACCTTTGCTTTGCTGGGATCTCATCTGCAGTTCAGTATTGAGCTCTGGGATCAGCCGTCCAGTAAGGGCAGTGGTAAGAAGACATCTGAAGGCAGCCCTGCATTGGGAAGTTGTTCATGTTTGATGTTTTATTACGTTTATATCATCTTCCAAAGCAACTACTCCATTCCGAAATTAAAAATGGAAAGCGTAATGCTGTTGGTCAACAAAAGAGGTTTAAAGACTCTCTCAAGGCAAATCTAAAAAAAATGTATAAGCACCAACAATTGGGAAACACTGGCCTGCGAGCACTCCAGTTGGAGAACAGCCTTTACCAAAGGTGTCATGGGCTTTGAAGACACTCAAACTCAGGACGCAAGGGAGAAGTGTGCTAAGATGAAGGCATGCTTGGCAAATCCACACCATGATTAACTCACATCCGGAAACCTATGTCCCCACTGTGGAAGGACATGTGGATCCAGAATTGGCCTCCACAGTCACTTATGGGCTCATTGATAAAACCGTGTTTATGGAAAACCGTGTTTACGGACTCATTGTTAGGACTGTGTTAATGAAAGACAATCTTACTCGGCTACGAGTGATCGCTGAAGAAGAAGTGTTGGAAGCTGCACAGAGTGGCTGAGAAAATCCAGACAGATGGGGGGGGGGTATGAATAATATAATTATTTAAAATTATTATTATTAAGTAGTTGGGTGAGGTGAAACCCTGACACCTGACTGGGTTGTCAGTGGTTAGGGATTGTCTCATCTACAAGAATCTTTGCTGCCCTTTTTAAAAAGCCTTACCATGTATGAAACCACAAGGCCTTGCTGTGTGAAGACTTCACATGGTGAATTCCTGCATTGTAGGGGGGTTGGACTAGATGACCCTGGGGGGGGGGTGTCCCTCCCAAATCTGCGATTCTAGGATTCTGTGTCAAAGGTGGGACTTGGCCCTTGGAAATGGCAGGAGGAGAGCAGGTTGAGCACTATCCCCCTCTGGTGGCCCCTGTAAGAAACTACAGTCACCCCCTCCCCAAGAGGCACAGATACTGCACCACTGAGAGAGCTAAGGGGCTCACCACGACTCGGCTTAAGCTACCTCGCAGGGTTGTTGTGAGGACCAAATGGGAAGGGCGAAAACCACAAAGGCCACCTTGAGCTCCTTGGAGGAAACGATGCAATGGAAATGTACAAAAATGAAATGTACAGAAAAGGCTATTTTTCTTTTCCCTTCTCATCTGCCGGTGTAGCACAGTGGCTAGGGAGACTGAGCTATGAATCAGGAAGTCCCTTGATTTGATGCTCAAATCTCCAAGAAACTCACAAGGTGGCCTTATGGAAGCTGTTTGCACTTAGCTTCAGTCCTTCCTGCCACCTGCAATCTGGAACTGGGGTGGCAGTGATAATATTGGCCTTCCTTACAGGGTTGTTGTAGGTTGAACACTTGGAAGCTCCTGTACAAATGCTGAGCGTGATTCCCATTTCTTGCCTTGGTGACTCTGTTAGGGCCCCTGGTGGCCTGACATCAGCATCCTGATCTGAGTGCTAGCAAGGCCCATTGGTAAACTCAAAGCTGGATGACTGCAATGCACCCTTGAAGCTGGTCCAGAGGCTGCAGCTGGTGAAGAATGCGGTGGCTCGGTTGCTTGTGAAGTTAAACTACAGTCAGTATATAACACCTTGCTTGCGGGCTGGTGTACTGGCTGCCAATTTGCTGCTGAGCCTCCTGTTGGTACTAGAATATCAGGATGTACTATGCAGTTCAGGACCTCAAGAAACTGGAGAGACATCTTCCTTATATACCAAGTAGCCCACTATAGTATACAGGAGAGCTTCTCCTGAAAGTCCCAAAGTTCTCAAAAGCCTGTTCCTCAGAGCAGGGCCTCTAGTGTGGCTGCCCCTGTTCTGTGGAACAGCATCCCTGCTGCTGAGACACAACAGGCACCTATTGGAACAATTTCTGGCAAGCACCCCCAGCTGGATGAATGAATCGCTGCCATGTGGTCTACTGGCTTTTCAATTTATCTAGTGGTGTTTTCTGTGAACAAATCCATTCTAGGCACGACTTCTCCCAAAGAATCCAGTTTGTTAAGGGTGCTGAAAAGTGTAGCTCTGTGAAGAAGGATCTGCAGCTCCCATCATGCTTTGAAGAAATCCATGCGCTTTCAATGTGCAAGGGATGTGCTATAAAGGATTGGTGTGGATCTGCCCTCTGTTGTGTTCAAATCCTTTTTTCTTTCTTTTTCTTTTTCTTTTTCTTTTTGCTTTAAACAAATTGTATGTTTGGGAATGTTCAGGGTGGCAGGAGAGGATATATTGTTTATTAATATCCTTCCTAACTTGCGCTAGCAAGTTCCTTGACATAGCAGAGTTTACATTCCCTTTTTACATGCACAGCAAATAGCTGGTTGCAGGCTCGTGTGAGCCTCTCGCTATTATACAATTCAGTCTGTCTCAGATTGAATTGTACGTTCCTGGTAAGTTCCATTGAATCCCTCTTAAAAGAATAGAGACTTGACAGTCTTATTCAAAGTCAATAAAAGTTTACTCACATCAGTTTACAGTTGGATCTCTGAAGGCAGACTTAGTTACAAATATGTACATGTGGATCTACCCCATATGGGGGAATAATTCCAGTGCTTCTGAGAGCTAGCAGAGCAGTCCTAGCTAAAAGCTGGTCAAACAAAGAAGGAGGTCAAAAAGAGAGGGTGTGCTGTGTGACTCATCCTTTTGTTACCTGGACAGGTTAGGTCATGGCCACCTTCTATCACATGCAAAAGAAAGGATGCTCCAGCCCAGGAGGAACAGGAAGTTTAGACTGGCTGGACCAAACATTCCCTCGCATGTCCATTCTAGAAAAACAATGAATGTTATATTTGACTGTTCCCAGTGGATTATATCCCACAGTATGTAGCCTTGAGACATGTGTGGAAGGTGATCAAGAAACAAGCAAATCTATAACGACATTTCCAACAGCTGAAGAAGGGTTTATTTACTGCATTCATATCCCACCTTTTTCCTCCAAGGAGCTCCAGGCAGCATACATAGGCTCTCCCCCTCCTCATTTAATCCCCACAACAACCCTGTGAGGCAGGACAGGCTGAGAGACAGTGACTGGCCCAAGGTCACCCAGTGAGTTTCATGGCCGAGTGGGAATTTGAACCTTTGTCTCCCAAGTCCAAGTCCAACTTTCTAACTGCTACACCACAGTGGCTCTAGACTGGCCCTGTAACCTGATTTGCAGAGGAAAGTCTTTTGAAGGGATGTCAGAGGAAAAGGATGCTGTCCTCTATTTGGGGGTGGGGGGTGGGGCTGTCCGGTCCGAGTCTGGTTTGAAGATAAGGAACCAAAAAAGGGGAAAGGGGGGTGTTTCTAAGAGGGATTCTGACTCTGCATATATTGCTGATCTGATCTGCTTGCAAGTTGCTGGAAGCCACAGGAGAGGAGAGCGCTCATGTGTTGGAGTCAGTGCCGGATTTACATATAAGCTAAACAAGTTATAGCTTAGGGCCCCACTCTCTTGGGGGCCCCCCAAAAAACTTTCAGTTCAACAATTACTTTAATAAAATACATATTTTGTTATGTGCAAATGGCTTTAGATACCCTAATAAATTCATGGGTGGCGCTGTGGGTTAAACCACAGAGCCTAGGACTTGCCGATCAGAAGGTCGGCGGTTCGAATCCCCGTGACGGGGTGAGCTCCCGTTGCTTGGTCTCTGCTCCTGCCAACCTAGCAGTTCAAAAGCACGTCAAAGTGCAGTAGATAAATAGGTACCACTCTGGCGGGAATGTAAACGGCATTTCTGTGTGCTGCTCTGGCTCGCTTAGTCATGCTGGCCCCATGACCCGGAAGCTGTACCCTTGGCCAATAAAGCGAGATGAGTGCCACAACCCCAGAGTCGGTCACGACTGAACCTAATGGTCAGGGGTCCCTTTACCTTTACCTAGGTCCATAAATGACCATATAGCATATATTCAACGCAAAAATAGTGACAATTTGTTGTCGACAAAGGACAGCTGGACATATAAAGGACCCCATTACCTTCAGTAGCTTAGGGCCTCATCAAACCTAAATCCGGCCCTGGTGCTTGCTGGTTTCCCCACAGGCATCTGGTTGGCCACTGATGCTGGGCAATGGGTTCGAGCCCACTCTGGGATAGCTATGGCAGGATTCCTGCATTGCAGGGGGTTGGACTTAGATGACCCTTGAGGTCCCTTCTAACTCTACAATACTATGATTCTATGACTGGATAGGCCAGGGGTCGGCAACCTTTTTCAGCCATGGGCTGGTCCACTGTCCCTCAGACCATGTGGTGGGCCAGACTAAATAGGTATATTTTGGGAGGGGGGGAATGAACAAATTCCTATGCCCCACAAATAACCCAGAGATGCATTTTAAATAAAAGGACACATTCTACTCATGGAAAAACATGCTGATTCCCGGACTGTCTACGGGCCAGATTCAGAAGGCGATTGGGCCGCGTCCGGCCCATGGGCCTTAGGTTGCCTACCCCTGGGATAGGCCATTGGTCTGATCCAGCAGCCAGGCTCTTCTGACGTTCTTATGATCTGAGAACATAAAGAGGCAGCCTAAGGAAGACCAGACAACTATGGAAAGCAGGATTCGAATACAAGAGAACTTCCCTCTCCTGTAGTTTTTGGCAACTAAGATTCATAAGCATTGCTGTCTCCCACTGTGGAGGCAGAGCATAGCCATTGTGGCTAATAGCCCTCTCCTCCATTCATTTGTCTAGTCCTCTTTTAAAGGCATCCAAGCTGGTGGCCACCACTGCCTCTTGTGGCAATGAGTTCCATAGTTTAACTATGCCCTGCATGAAGAAGTCCTTTCTTTTACCTGTCCTGGATCATCCAACATTCATTTTCGTTGGACGCCCACGGGTTGTTGTGTCACAAGAGAGGGAGAAGTCTCTTTCCACACGAGCCGCCCCACTTCTGATCAAAAGGTTGCCCGCCGAGGAGCAAAGGTCTGTTGCGAGAGGAGCGGCTAATTTCCATGAGGTGCTCTGAGCGAAAGACTTCCACGGATGCAATTAAGCTTGGCACATTAAAAACACAGTAATAAGGGGGCTATGGCGAGGGAAGGCTGAGCGGTAATTGAAATGATATCCAGCTCAAATATGGAACCGCTAAATGGTCTCTCCAAGAGATTTATATTGACACCGGCCTACCTACCTTGTTCATTTATTAAGTTCACCGGTGACTTATCGTTGCCCTCTCCATCTCTGCCTTTCGAGAGAGAGAGGCGGCCAAGGAGAAGGCAGGAATGGCTGGCAGGATGGGCACTGGAGGGCCGAAGAAGTAGGACAAAGTCACAGATGGTTTATAACTGGGACAAGGGAGATAGGCAGCCTTGCAGTACGGACCAGAGATGAGACCGACAGCACTGCTTGATAGCTTTTGACCTATAGATGAATGGCATCCTCCATGCCTCTCATAGGCTGCCTGTATCTTCCTTGCGGACTTCAAGGTTAGTCAAGAACATCCCTCGAGATGTGCCATTTGTGCACAAAGTGCAAATGGCAATGGCAAGATGTGTTTTCGGCAGGGGGCTCTCATGACTGCTGAATTCTCTTTCCCTGGACCGGTAGGACACCTGGTCTTTAATGGTTTTAAGCAGGTAGGAGGCAACAATGCCTGTTCTCTCCATGCATTATTTCATAGGGTGGAAAGGTTCCAGAGCTTATCCACTAGATTAATCAACTGAAGCTTCAGTTGATTAAGCCCCAGAGGGCATTTTTTTGGACAGCAGGGTTAAATTGTAACAGCTGGGACTATATACTACCAAACAAGTGTCACTTGCAATTTGAGATGGTCAGATCTTTTAATCGGAGTTTCTTGTTTTTCAGCTCTTAAATTCAGTTGTCCACATTTCCATGTAAGCTTGCATTTTTTAAAATTATTTTTTTTAAAGCCTTCATTGAAATGCATCAGCCTGTTTGTGTGGATTCTTCCTAACAGACACATTTTTGTATGCAATTTTGCCAGTGTTTTATTCATTCATTTCCCACCCTTCACCCTAAGGTCCCGTGGTTGGGTTACAACATTAAAACACAATATTAAAAGCATTTTAAAACAACTTGCAATAAAAATAAATAAATAAGGTGGGTCCTAAAAACATACACCTCAAGTGTTAAAAGCCAGGATAAAGAGGTGTGCCTTCAGCCTCCTATGAAAGTTTCATAATGAAGGCAGCTCTGTGGGGAGGGTGTGGCACAGCTTAGGGGCCACCACAGAGAAGGCACTGTCCTGATCCCCCAACCGCTACACACCTCTGAGGGTGATGGAACATCCAAGAGGGCTTCCTCTGCCAATCTCAGCACTCAAGAGGGCCTGAGGCATTCCCCCCCCCCCATATTTGGGCCCTGAATTGTTTAGGGCTTTAAACACCAAGATGATCACTTTGAATTAGGCCCAGAAATAAACTGGAAACCAGTGTAGCTGTTTTAAAACAGGGGTTCTATGAGATCTAAATGGAACACTGCCCAGCGATCTGGCTGCTGTTTTTTGGATCATCTGAAGTTTCCAAGTTGTCTCCAAGGGCAGCCCCATATAGAACACAGGCAAAAATCCAATCTGGAAGTTCCCAGGGCATGGAGTACAGTGGCCCAAGTCATCATCTCTGTATTGCCTTTGTGTATGCTATTTTCACTAACAGATGCATTCAATGCACACTGGACCCCAGTACAGTGGTCCCTTGGTTCTCAAACTTAATGTGTTCCAGAAGTCTGTTCCAAAACCAAAGCGTTCGAAAGCCAAAGTGCACTTTCCCATAGAGAGTTATGCAAAATGGATTAATCCGTTCCAGACTTTCAAAAACAACCCCTAAAACAGCAATTTAACATGAATTTTACTATCTAACAAGATCATGGATCCATAAAATGAAAGCAATAAACAAAGTACTGCAGTAACACAATCAATCAATCAGTAGCTGAAAAACAAAACAAAAAGCCGCAAAAGCAGACAGACCTGAGCTTAACACTCAAAACGGAAGTGTGGCACTCAAAGTGAAGCACGTTTGGCTTCCGAAAAAGGTTCGCAAACTGGAATGCTTACTTCCGGGTTTGTAGTGTTTGGGTTCCAAGTTGTTTGAGAACCAAGGCATTTGAGAACCAAGGTACCACTGTATAGGCAATTTTGTACACATGACTTGGCTGGAGAGCCACGCTGCAAAATTCAGAGAAGTACAAATTTGCATTGGGGGTTTGCATAATGTTTTTGGGTTAGGAAGGCGGGTCTTCCGTCACAAACTGAACCTAACGTCTCCCTACTTATGACAGCCAATAGTGTGCCACTAACATTGTCCTTATTGTGAGATTCAGTATCAGTTACCTTCTCCCCCATTCATGAGAATGGCTCTCTGTCCTCAACATTTCTCCCCCCCCCCACACACACACATGCACACGCACCTCATAGGTTTCTGGGGTTGGTTTGAGAGGACAGCTGTCAGTGAGCTGAGATGTAATTGCTGCCTGGAGAGCAGTTAGTAGATAATTAATATTTGCTGCACAGTGCTGTGATCGCTCTCTGTCTTCTGCCTGACAGGGGACTTGGGGAAAGGTGGGGGGAGGGATTGGAAGGCCAGCCACACCATAAAAGCCCCCCCCCCACTTTTCAAGCCCCTGCTATCTGTTCATCCAGCCCATCTGCCCCCTCTTAAAGCAGAGTACGCTCCAGAGAGGAGATTTATTTTTATTTTTTTTAAAAAAGAGCTGTTTGTGGGTAGGGAGGCTTGAGCAATGCGTATACTTGTAAATCCCACACGCCGCCTATGGACTGACCTGATCCGCGCTTCCCAGACTAATGTTTGGATCAGTTAAATTGTTCGCCATTGATTCTTGCACTAAATTCTCAGCTAAAAGAAAAGAAAAGAAAAAAAAAGAAAAAAAGAAAAGTGTTTAGAGTTTATGTATCTATGTTTCTCAAGAGAACGTATTTAAAATAAATAAAAATATATGCACATCCTGCGAGAAAATAGGTTGGATCCCGCAAAACTCTACTTAGACACACTGAAATGAACATCTATTGCATGATTGGAGAGCCGGAGCGTGTGAGGAGCATTTCCTGAGAATTCTCAACTGTCCAGTTAAAACTCACCAGTTTTCTCTGAATTGCTCAAAGGCTTTTTCCTGAATAGTGTGTGTGTGTGTGTGTGTGTGTGTGTGTGTGTGTGTAGTACACATCCCTAAATAAAAAAAATCTAAATTTATCTATCCATACACACATAAAAAGGTAAAGGTAAATGGACCCCTGACCATTAGGTCCAGTCGTGACCGACTCTGGGGTTGCGGTGCTCATCTCGCTCTATAGGTGGAGGGAGCCGGCGTACAGCTTCTGGGTCATGTGGCCAGAATGACTAAACCACTTCTGGCAAACCAGAGCAGCACATGGAAACGCCATTTACCTTCCTGCCAGAGTGGTGCCTACTTATCTACTTGCACTTTGACATGCTTTCGAACTGCTAGGTTGGCAGGAGCTGGGACCGAGCAACGGGAGCTCACCCCATCGCAGAGATTCGAACTGCCGACCTTCTGATCAGCAAGTCCTAGGCTCTGTGGTTTAACCCACAGCGCCATCCCATATACACACATATACTGTATAGTTATTGATTATTAACTATTGCCAATTTACTTGCTGATACATTTGAAATGTTTTCTCTTAGAAGAAATGATAAATGACACGACGAAACCTCCTCCTATGTTTATATGGGAAATGTGGCACACTGGGAATGTAGTGAAGCAGTGGACTAAGTCCCCCAGAGGGCTAGCTGTGGGCAGTCTGCTGCAGAAAAGCAAATGGCATTGCAGCACCTTCAAGACAAACACGTTTATTTTGGGCTCAGCCTAGAGCTAGGCCTTTCCTTGCTTCCTTCCGTGGCATATAAGATTTCCTCTAGAATCCCCTTCCGAGTGCAAATCTATAGTCTGCCTTGGGCAGCAGGAATTCTAATAAAGCCAAGAGCATTAGGGAGTTCTGCTCTAATCAGATCTTGTATTGACAGTGCCCAACCTGCTTTCTCAACCAGCCATGATCCCTCGCCAGCACGGGAAGTTGTGGCATCTAAATCTGTATTTTTAGAGACTTGCGCTGAAGAAGGCCTTGGCCGAAGGGCCACCTCTCACAGAGGAAACTCTGAATTTGAAAAGCCAATCACATTTGTGCCTCGGATGGCTGCCCACGATGGAGGCAGTGAGTAAGTTTTCATCGTATGTAAAATTATGAATGAGTTTGTTGACCCCTTCACGATCACAGAGTCATAAAATTGTAGAGTTGGAAGGGACCCAAGGCTCATCTAGTCCAACCCCCTTGCAATGCAGGAATCTCAGCTAAAGCATTCATGATAGATGGCCGTCATCCTCCGGTTCTTCCCAACTTTTGTCTTCAGAACCATGCCCCTCTGAAAACCACTGTTCCAAATCTATACTGCTCCACTGCTCCTGGGCAGCTTCAGGTTACTGGTCAGGAGCAGGGCGGGGGTGTGTGTGCTCCCACCATTCCTCATCAGAGCTGTACTCGTCAGCCTGGTCTCTGATACTCTGTGAGCTTCATGGTCAAATGGGGATTGGGGACTTGGGTCCCCCTAGACCTCATCTGACACTCTAACCACCTGTGTGCTCAGGCTTTTCCTAATCGCCAGCCTTGATCCAGCTGCTATATGTTTTTATTGTTTTATTGTGATACTGGGTTTCGTTGTTTGTTTGTTTTTGTATTGAATTTTATTTTATTTTTAAAATGTATTTAAATTGTTGTCCTTGGGAATTGTTTCAGGGCTGCTTTGCAAATAGTTAAGTGGTATAGAACAGGAATGTCCAACAGGTCGATTGTAATCTATTGGTTGATCCCTGCGAGGTTTTGGTTGATCGCAGTCGATTGCTGGCCCAGCCCTCCATTGTTGGAGAATGGAAGACAAGAATTTACAAACCAAGAATTTACAAGCTGTTTTGACCCCCCTTGGGTGAGTTGCTGCTTCCTTTTGAACCCAAAATAATGTAAAAACATTGCGCCCCCCCTCCCAAAGCTAAGTAACTTCTGCCTCCCAAACCCCCTAAAAATGGGGCTTTCCCCCTCCCCCCAAAAAGCTCAACAACTTTCACCTGAACCCCAATAAAATAGGGGTAGATCACTGTTTTCAATTCTGCGAGTAGATCGCAGTCTCTTGGAAGTTGGCCGCCCCGGTATAGAACAACAGCAGCAGCAAATATGGGAACCCCCTTCCTTCTGCCAAACATGAAGCAGAAACCATCAATTGCTTCAGACGTTTGGTAAAAAGACACATCATTTTGCTTGGGTTTCTCCGACCCATAAAACTGGACCTTGATTTATGTGTAAGAACCCCCTGAGTTTTCTGTTTTGCTTGCTTTGATAGAGGGTTTTTTTTATCGATATTATTATTATTTATTAAATTTATTGTTACCAAGGTAACTCAAAGCAACTTAAATATATAAACCAACAGACGCACACAACTGATATGAAAGAAAAAATTAGACAAAGAAAAATCCAAGGGATAATCCTATTCAAAAGCAAAATTCAAGCATAGAATCATTGATGACACCAAGGGTCATCTAGCCCTTCTAGCCTGACTAAGGCCTTCAACACTGTAAATCGTAATGCCCTGTGGACTGTCCTTCTGAAAATCGGCTGCCCAGATAAATTTGTGAACATCCTTCGGCTCCTCCATGATAATATGACAGCAACAATCACATAAGACAATGGCTCTCAAAGTGAAACATTCACACTGGGATCAGGTGTTAAACAGGGTTGTGTTATCGCCCCAACTCTATTTATTATTTTCATTGCCATGATCCTACACATTGTCAAAGGGAAACTCCCCACCGGGGTTGAAATCATATATTGAACAGATGATAAGCTCTTTAACTTGAGTAGGCTGAAAGCAAAGAGTAAGGTTACCATAACTTCCATTATAGAGCTTCAATATGCTGATGACAATGTAGTGTGTGTACACTCAGAGGACAACCTCCAAATCATCCTAAATATCTTCGCAGAAGCTTTCAAAAAGCTTGGCTCAACATCCAAAAAAAACAAAGTGCTGCACCAACAAACACAAAACAACCCCTCTGCAGTGCCACTAATCCATCTCAATGGTGTAACATTGGAAAGTGTCAATCACTTCTCCTACCTGGGCAGTTACCTTTCCACAAGGGCCAACATTGATGCTGAAATCCAGCATCGCCTGAGATCGGTGAGTGCAGCTTTCTCCCGATTGAAGTGCAGAGTGTTTGAGGACCCGGACATTTGCAGGGAAATCAAAATGCTTGTTTACAAAGCTTTTGTACTACTAACCTTACTTGGGAAGACAGGCAAACTAATGTCAGTGTACTGGAAGAAGCAAAGATCACCCATGTCAAAGCAATGATTCTTCAACATCAACTTCGTTGGACTTGTCATGTTGTTCAGTTGCCTGATTATTGTCTTTCAAAGCAACTACTCTAGGCGAACCTCACCAAGGAGAGCTTTCCACAAATATATAAATTAGTGCCAATCAAAACAAAACAGAGAACCATAACCATAAAATCAGTAGTAACTGTATTGTGCTATAAAACACGAGGGACAGAGAACCAAAGTATAATTTTGCTAAAATTAGTTTCCTATGAGTTTTACATGCAGCAGCATCATATTTAGCTACCCTGGAAGAGGTGGATTCATACTGATCTGAATAAAGTAAAGAAAAAGCATGCAATAGTCCTGGGAATTTCTGTAAAATGGGTTCAATAAAAACCTTACCTATAAAAGGAGCAATACATAAGAAGATTAGTTATTGATTCTACCTCTCCAGAATCACAGGAGCTTTTTGGTTCCAACATTTGTTGAAAACTGGTGTGTGGTTTTGGAACTTCTCCTCCAGAACACAGACACATGCAAAACTTCACATATGCCATAAGGTGTGTGTGTGTCCTTTTCTAGGCTAGAGCCCATAGTATACTCTTGAAATTTTCTCCAGTGGGATGGGGGGTTTTCAGCACCATGGACAGCTCTCCATGGGTGCAGTGAGGCTGGACAGTAAGCCAAGACAGAGAGAGTCAAATGTTGCCCCTGTCAAAGCCAGGAGCCAACTAGGTGGGAGTCTCAAGCTTTCTCCCATTAGAGCAGCCTTCCCCAACCTGGTGCCCTCCATATATTTTGGACTGTTGTTGTTGCTGCTATGTTTATTTATAGCCTGCCTTTTCCCCAGTCCTGAACTCAAGGTGGCTTACACAGATAAAATAGAAAAAGCCAAAAACGTGAAAAGACAACCATTAAAATGTAACAAAACACTACAAGAATCAAACTATGATTAAAAAGATCCATTTAATCACAGACAAAAACATCACAGCACCTACCTTTTCGTTAGAAACAATTCCCAAGGGTCTGTTGGAATAGGAAGGTCTTCCCTTGTCAGTGGAAGGACAACAAGGAGGGAGCCAGTCTGCCTTCTCTAGGGAGGGAGTTCCAAAGTCTGGGAGCAGCCACCGAGAAGGCCCTCTCCTGTGTCCCCACCAAGCTTGCCTGCGAGGATGTCAGGACTGAGAGAAGGATCTCCCCTAGAAGATTTCAAAGCCCAGGCAGATTCATATGAGGGAATATGGTCCTTCAGATAGCCTGGACCGAAGCTTTATAGGGACTCCAACTCCTGCCACTGGCTGTGGCTGACGGAAGAAGTGTGTGCATTACTGACCATGGAACCTCCTTCCACAGAATTCTCTGGCAATGTGGATGTTTCATAGGTGCTCTCCTGGGATGTTCCAGACTCCTTCTGTCATGGGGGAGGGTTATGAATCTTGGGCCAACAAATTCTAGTATTAGGAGAGAGGGAGAAAAAACTGCTCCCTGTCTGTTTTCTCTGCACTGTGCACATTTCAACAGTCAGAGGAGTCAGATTCTGTACATAGGACGATAGGCATCCTGTTAACTCCTTGACCTCATGCAGCAAAATGTAGTGGGCTGTCCCTGATCTCCCTCTGTCTAATAGCAGGGCCGGCCCTCTTCATGATTCTAAATGTCTACCTGGAACTGTGTGAAATTCCAGTCCCTTTTTCAAATGTGTGCAATCATTCTTGTTGCCCATGATCAGAAGGAGGCAAGTGCAGGCTGTGTGTGTGTGTGTGTGTGTGTGTGTGTGTGTGTGTGTCACTCATGTGATTGGTTTCCCATTAGACGTATCCCTGTTGTTGTTGTTGTTGTTGTTGCTGCTGCTGCTGTTTAAGTATCTCTTCTTGTGTTTCTTGCTGTGTCCTGGAGCACCCAACCAGATGGAAAAACACCATTTTAGGTGACCTTGACGTGCCCGAATTGCAACTTGGAGCCTTTGGGTTTGAAGGCCGGGAGGCGTCCTGAGTTGCATAACGGCCCAGGGAGACCAATGTGCTACCCGTATGACATTCCGAGTTGCACAAAAGCATCCTTAACGACCGCAAGCGATTCTGCTGTGCTTAGGCCTGCAATGATTTAAGCTCAGCGGGTGTCTGCCCACACATTGTGCAGTATCATCAAACAAAGGCCAATTTCATAGCAGCCTAAGTGTGCCGTGCAGTTTTACCCCCTTGCCCTCTAATTGGCTGTCTGCGGGGGGTGGTTCCATATCGTTAGCCAGCCAATGGAACAGGATGTCTGTGGATGTCGATGAAACATGCACGCCTAATAACCTATGGAGGAGCTGCTATCAGTGCGGCTCGGAGGTTATGACAGACAGGCAGGTACAAAGAGGCATAGCCTATCAGGGACCTCGGTACAGCACAGGTGGACTTTTACTGGAGCTTATCTGCCACCCTTTCGCTATTCCTAGTAGTATTTCTTACCCCAAGCTTGCTGGATTGCAAGTATATAAAGGTTTCTCAGAGAAGATTCAAGACCTCTGGTACTCTCATATGAGGAACATAGGGTGCTGCCTTATACTGAGCCAGGCTAATGGTCCATCTAGCTCAGTATTGTCTACACAGACTGGCAGTTCCTGTCCAGGGTCCTGCCTGGAGATGCCAGGGATTGAACCTGGGACCTTCTGCATGCAAAGCAGATGCTCTACCCACTGAGCTACAACTAGGGACAAAGGAAGCTGCTTTCATGCTGAGTCAGGCCTATTGATCCATCTAGCTCAGCATTTTCTATGCTGACTGGGAGAAGCTCTTTTCAGGGATTCCAGGCAGGAAGTCTCTCCCAGCTCTATTTGGGGATTGATCCTGAGACCTTCTGCATGCAAAGCAGATGCTGTACCCACAGAGCTACATTTTTCCAGGTTGCTCTCTGCAACATGAACTTGGGCACCCTGGTAGCGGTTCCTAGTGTGACTAGCAAGTCCAAAGCAAAAGCATGATTAGGGAATATTCACGGGGTGACCAGAGAAAGGATGACCTCCCTTCCTGTTTTACTGCTGCTTCAGTTGTCTCAACAAGGGGTCATCAGCTGAGCAAAGGTAAGTTCCAATTACGTATATACGCCCCACCCCCAATAGTAACTGCAGCTGCAGCGGTGTGTGTGTGTGTCCCTTTCTTTTCCTTTGCAGTTCATCAAAGAGGTTCTGCAGCTATGCCTCTGGGGAAGAAGTGTTGGAAAGACGAAATATTTCTTTTCCTCTTTGCAAAAAGATCAGATGTGGAGAGAGAAGAGAAGTAAGGAACTTGGCTCCCTTTAAGGTACTTAATGATGGCCACTAGGTTGGCAGGTGCTGGGACCGAACGACGGGAGCACACCCCGCCGCGGGGATTCGAACCGCCGACCATGCGATCAGCAAGTCCTAGGCGCTGAGGCTTTTACCCACAGCGCCACCCGCGTCCCATAATAATAATAATAATAATAATAATAATAATAGTAATAATAATAATACACCGCCCGTCAGGTTAGGTTTCCCCAGCCACTCTGGGTGGCTCCCAACAAAACACTAAAAACAGAATAAAACTTCAGGCATTAAAACCTTCCCTAAACAGGGCTGCCTTCAGGTGTCTTCTAAATGTCAGATAGTTGTTTATTTCCTTGACATCTGATGGGAGGGTGTTCCACAGGGTGGGTGCCACTACTGAGAAGGCCCTCTGCCTGGTTCCCTGAAACTTGGCTTCTTGCAGTGAGGGAACCGCCAGAAGGCCCTTGGAGCTGGACCTCAGTGTCCAGGCAGAACGATGGGGGTGGAGACTCTCCTTCAGCATATAAAGATGGCATAAGGTAAAGGTAAAGGGACCCCTGACCATTAGGTCCAGTCGTGACCGACTCTGGGGTTGCGGCGCTCATCTCGCTTTATTGGCCGAGGGAGCCAGCGTACAGCTTCTAGGTCATGTGGCCAGCATGACTAAGCCGCTTCTGGTAAACCAGAGCAGCGCACGGAAACGCCATTTACCTTCCTGCCAGAGCGGTACACCTATTTATCTACTTGTACTTTGACGTGCTTTTGAACTGCTAGGTTGGCAGGAGCAGGGACCAAGCAACGGGAGCTCACTCCGTCGCAGGGATTCGAACCGCTGACCTTCTGATCCGCAAGTCCTAGGCTCTGTGGTTTAACCCACAGCGCCACCCACGTCCGCAATAAATAAATGAGCAAAAATAAACAACACTGATTCACTGGATGCCAAGGCCTCCGCAGTCGAGTTTCCACAAACTTTCCTGAGCCTTCCCCAAAGCAAAAGTCAGCCCTGTCTCTTTAAGCTGCCTGTTCTCGGCTGCGCATGGTGAGGCAAGCTGACCCCATGGCTAGCGTGCCAGTCCCGGCTCCCTGGCTCCCGCCGGAAAGCCACCCGAGGGCATGGCGTTCCATAGCTTCTTTATTTGGTTCTGTCTCGTAATTACACAACTGTTCCTGCCACGCAGCATTAAGCAAGGCGGGGGGGGAGGGGGGAGTGTTGCGAGCGAGCAAGCGAGCAAAAGAGTGCATGTGTGTGTGTGTGTGCCTGTGAGCGCGCCCGGTTGCTTTCTCCTCTGAGAATGCCTTCTGTCGCTATATAAACAAATACACAGCACCCAGTCTAGCCTCGCAACAGAGCTATGCCTTGAAGGTAAACAAACAGCAGACACCCCTGCTGGAACCTGGCAGGCACCGGCTGGCAAGGAGCCTTAACTGCTTTGCCGCCGATTTGCTGGAGGAGTTCAAGCCAGGCTCACAGGTCCAAGGCTCGAGGCCTGGGGTGAAACCACTGCTCTTCTACAGACTTCCCAAGCGAACTTGGGTGACCTGTTCTGTCCCTGTAACATGGCTTTCTATCTATATCTTTCTATCTATCTATATTCATATAGTTAAAGCTATAGTTTCCCCAGTAGTGATGTATGGAAGTGGAGGCTGGACGATAAAGAAGGCTGATCGCCGAAGAATTGATGCTTTTGAATTATGGTGCTGGAGGAGACTCTTGAGAGTCCCATGGACTGCAAGAAGATCAAACCTATCCATTCTTAAGGAAATCAGTCCTGAGTGCTCACTGGAAGGACGGATCCTGAAGCTGAGGCTCCAATACTTTGGCCACCTCATGAGAAGAGAAGACTCCCTGGAAAAGACCCTGATGTTGGGCAGGATGGAGGGCACATGGAGAAGGGGATGGCAGAGGATGAGATGGTTGAACAGTGTTCTCGAAGCTATGAACACGAGTTTGACCAAACTGCAGGAGGCAGCGGAAGACAGGAGCGCCTGGTGTGTTCTGGTCCATGGAGTCACGAAGAGTCGGACACAACTAAACGACTAAACAACAACAAGAAATGTATATCTGCAATGTTTTATTTATTTTCCATACCAAAAAGCATATTCCAGAAGTAATATTGCTTGCTCTTGGCCACGTCTTCGCACAGTTCTGGAGCAGAATCCCTGGTCTGCAGTTGATCAGAGGAAAACTTTGCCTTGCAAACTTGCCCACCAAGCTCAGGCCCTGCAAAGCTTTGCTCTCTGCTCTTGCAGGGAAGTGTTGCGCCAGTGCTGGAGGAGGAAAAAACTGAAACCCATAGCAGACTTCCCCCCCCCCCAAAAAAAATAGACCAGAGGTAATTGGACTTCATCCAGCAGAACTTTACTTTCTACTGAAAGCAAATGAGCATAAATGGTCACAAATCCAGTACAGTGGTACCTCCTGTTACATACACTTCAGGTTACAGACTCGGCTAACCCAGAAATATTACCTCGGGTTAAGAACTTTGCTTCAGGATGAGAACAGAAATTGTGCTCTGGCAGCGCAGCGGCAGCGGGAGGCCCCACTAGCTAAAGTGGTGCTTCCGGTTAAGAACAGTTTCATGTTAAGAACGGACCTCCGGAATGAATTAAGTTCTTAACCTGAGGTACCATTGTACATTCAGGATTGGCACAGTCCATAAAAAACTCAGTTGCAGCACTTACAATAAAGCCTGCACTTAAAAGAACTTATAATAAAACTTAAACCTTAACACTAAGCATACAGAACATCAGACTAGAACAAAGAGGCAGAAAACAGAAAGTGAGGCCCAGGCTCCTCCTGGTCTTACTACTATGGTCAGTATGACCTTGACAGAAAGAACAACAAACCAGTTTAAACCAGCTGGCTAGCAAAGCCTCTGATCTAGCAAGCTCAGCTTTTGCAAGGCTTCTGTCAGTTGCTATGGTTCAAGGAAACCTTGGGCCAGAGAGGTCAGATTTCCAAATGGAGAGGGGAGATATCAGTCTGAAAAAGTGAGAGTCATGCAGCTCTCGTTTGTGCCCAGGGGGGCTGTGAAGGATTCTGTCCCTGTGTTAATTCATGGGAAGGGTGAATTTGGATTTCTTACCTCATTGAACAGGAGTGGGGATGTTGTGGCCTCCAGATGTTGCCAAATTGCAACTCCCATCATGTCAATGGCTAGCTAGGGATGATGGAAGCTGAAGTCCAACAATGCCTGGAGGACCACAGTTTTCTCATCCCTGGGTCCAAAGGTCTTGACCTTGCCCAGTTGGCTTGAGGTTATGGGCCAGAGAACAGCTTGAAGTTACGGGCCAGAGAAAGGGGAAATAAAGGCCATCTGAGAAAAGAGAGGAAGTGTGGGGATGGGGGAGGCATTCTATCTTCCTATGAAAAGATAGATTGGATTTGGGTTCCATCTTTATTTTATTATAATGACAAATTCAGCATAAGCACAGTATTAATAATAATCACAAGCTTTCAATACAACTTTCTTACTGTTTTGACCTAATACCTAAACTTATACATTAGCAATTCATTTTAAATACAACATTTCATCCCAGTGTCATTAAATATACCATATCCTATCTCAAGATATACATTCCTCATCCTTCAAGACTCCATTAGCTTCACCCAATTAAGATTCCCTAAAACTGCTGTTCTTATAATAGTTTGGAAATGTATTAAAATAATTCTTCTTGCAGACTCCTCGGTTTTGTATATATTTCCCATCTTTCCGTCCAAGGGGGTGTACGTGGTCTTCCCCCTCCCCACTTTATCCTCAAAACAGACCGGCAAGGTAACTTAGGCTAGCCCAACCCAGTGCCTTGCCAGACAGGCATTTAATTGCTGTGGATCTTGTGCAACACATCCTTTGATGCAATAATAGTGTGTTGGTGGTGGGTTCCTTCTGCATTATCAGTTGTTCTGCAAGGCTTCCCCACTGCTACCACATTCTTGCTGTCTGGACAGACTATAGTGCAGCAAAAGTGGAACAAAAATAAAACAGAGCACCTGTGGTATAGAAAGCTACGGGATTTTGGCAAGAAGTTGTGAGATATGCACTGATTGGAAAGGAAGACCATAGTATAAGGATATAGGAAGAACCCTCAGGATCAGGCCAATGGCCGTCTACTCCAACCTGCTTTCACAGTGGCCAATCTGATGCCTCTTCTGGGAGACCCTCAAGCAATACCTGGCCACAAGAGCGGTTTCCATCAAGTGTCATTCGGAATAGCAGACTTTCACAAACCTTCCAAGTGTCCCTATTTTTCAGGAACAGACCTGGATTTACAGAAGCCATCCCGGTTTCTGATTTGATCCCAGAATGTCTTGCTTTTCCTTAGGATGTCCCTATTTTCTTCGGCCCCTTCATGGATCACTGCCTTGTCATGGCGAAGGGGCTTGAATAACTCCAAGAAACGATGAGCTATGCCATGCAGGGCCACCCAAGATGGACAGGTCATAGCCAAGAGTTTAAACTAAATGTGATCCACCTAGAGGAAGAACTGGCAAAACAATCCAGTATTTTGCCAAGAAAACTCCATGGACATCAGTACTTTCAGAACCAGACAGAGGGCCTTCTTGGTAGTGATGCCTGCCCTGTGGAATGCCAGATGTCAAGGAAATAAGCAGCTATCTTATTTTTAAAAGACATCTGAAGGCAGCCCTGTTTAGGGAAGTTTTTAATATTTAATGCTGTATTGTTTTTAACACTCGATTGGGAGCCGCCCAGGGTGGCTGGGGAAACTCAGCCAGATGGGCGGGGTATAAATAAATAAATATATTATTATTATTATTATTATTATTATTATTATTATTATTATTATTATTATTACAATTTCTGTGTTACACGCTGCTCAGTTTTATTTGTGAGACCCTGTTGCATTTTGTTTCTAATCGGCGGTTTTTAAAGGAAATGGCACTGGATGATGTAGTAGTGCCGTCATTTTCTTTCTTTCTTTCTTTTGGCAAACCCACTTAGAGCTGATGATGATGGATTGAAAACAACAAGACCAGTTTATAAATGAATGATACGTCTTGAGATAATGGGGGGGGGGGGAGGGTGACTATCGTGGAGAAAACCCACCACCACCACCAAGCAGAAAACTTCTGATATTTACCTGCCTCCTTCTAATGCCGGCTACCGTGGAAAGTTTGGAACAGTTCCATTCGTTTAAATATAGGAAGTGTTGCCAAGGGATCCACAGAGTGGAAAAATCTGGGCCATAGCAGAGACAGCTTTGCCAGTCGGCACCTGGTGGGGGTGAAGTCACAGAGAGAGAGAGAGGCAGAGAGAGAGACCGGCTGTCAGTTCAACATACATAATTTCCACTGATCCTGACAGACAGCTCTGTTCCTTCCCGTCTCTTCAGAGCGAATCCAGAAATAGGCCAGCCAAGATGGAATGGGTCCTTCCCCCCCCTTCCCTTTCCTAATTTTGGCCCGAAGTCCTCCTGTTTCTTACTTAAAGCACAAGTCTCTCCCGCTGATGGTTTGGCTAAGGGAGCAGAGAGCTGGCTGTCTCTGCTTCCCCTTAAGGAAGTGTACTGCCCCCTGCTGGAAGTGGAGTGGAGCTGCAATAGTCAGTTGCCAGGTGCTGAAATGCAGTTGACTCAGGGGTGGAGCTGAAGCTTGCAGGAGGGAAATGTTTGGGATCTGGATGACAAACGGAAGATTTTTCATTTTAACATTAACTTTCGTGCCAAGATGCGTAGTAGACATTGCAACATGGGAAAGCAAAATAAGAAGAAGTCCATATGTTTAAAGAAATGACCATCGTACAAGAAAGAGGTTAAAAATAAAATTTGCAAATAATAATAATAATAATAGTTCACCTATGCTAAAATGGCTTGAACAGTTTACAGCTATGAAATCAATCCACTGGGGCATTAAACATCCGGGTGGCGCTGTGGGTTAAACCACAGAACCTAGGACTTGCTGATCAGAAGGTCAGCGGTTCGAATCCCCACGACAGGGTGAGCTCCCGTTGCTTGGTCCCTGCTCCTGCCAACCTAGCAGTTCAAAAGCACAAAGTGCAAGTAGATAAATAGGTACTGCTCCAGTGGGAAGGTAAACAGTGTTTCCGTGCGCTGCTCTGGTTCGCCAGAAGAGGCTTAGTCATGCTGGCCACATGACCCAGAAGCTGTACGCCGGCTCCCTTGGCCAATAAAGCGAGATGAGCGCCGCAACCCCAGAGTCGGTCACAACTGGACCTAATGGTCAGGGGTCCTTTTACCTTTACCTAATCAAAATATACGATAAAGCTAACAATTAAAAAGCATTACTAAGAGTTCAGCTTAGGGAATGTGTGTCTGAACAGGCGTGTTTGCAGGAGCCGGCGGGATGCCAATACTGATAGGGCCTCCTGTATTTTAGCAGGGATGGCACTGGTGTCGCCAGTGGAGAAGCCTGCCAGTGTATTATCACATTGCTGAAGGTTTCTCACACCATGCTGTTGCAGCCAAAAAGCACTGGAAGGGTTTCAAAATCGAGCTTCTATTTAGCCTTCTGTGTTTCAACTCTCATGCGTACAAAGTTAATTATCCTTACCCATGTAACCTATGACCTGGTCCTGTGTGCATGCCTCCTCCAATTTCAGTCGGACTTACTCCCATGGAAGTGTATAAAGAATCACAGTCCTTGTTGGGTTTGTTCCTTTTCCATCAGAAACGAGTGGTTTTTTTGGAGAGAAACGAACACATACTTGATGGAAGCACCTCAATGCATTTTGCGTAAGGTTAGAAGTTATGAACACATAAAAAAAGAGACTGGGAACCATTTATGTTATATCTACAGAAACAATATATCTACAGAAATGGACTCATTAGCGGGATTTGAGTAAACACTTACAATTAACAAAATAAATATAGAAGATGATGTTAAAATGATAAGAGTATAAAACTACATAATTTAAAGAATTTAATATTAGGGTATAATAAAAGCAAGCAGGAGAAGTTAATATTTAATAAACCAGAAGAGGAGATTGAGGGAAGTCGTGGGGGGACGATGACCTGGGAATTGCATTTTTTGTTATTTGATATGATGCTATTATGGTAAAACTGTAAAACTCAATAATATTTTTTTTTAAAAAAGAAGACGTTATGAACACAAGAGCATAAGGAGAATAGAAGCCTTACACTAAATCAGACCAGGGGTCAACCTACCCCAGTATTTCCAACACAGACTGGCAGCAGCTCTCCAGGATATCAGGCAGTGAGTAGTTCCAGTCCTATCTGGAAATGTTGGGGATTGAACCCACAACTTTCTGAATGCAAAGCTGATACTTTCCTATTGCCCTTCCCTACTCATCTTTTTCTTGCCTTGACTCAGATTGTGTATGGTTTTGTAGGGAAACAAACAGATGTATTAAATTATCCCGTAAGTGCAAGAAACTAATAACCTTTTGTAAGCTACCTTGGGAAGGTCCTGCCCCCGAAAGAGGCATATAGGTTTTTTTTTAGAAAAGCATTTTTTAAAATAGGATTTATATATCACTTAGTCATCGGAACGCCTAAGCAGCTTACATGAAATATAAAATACAGTGGTACCTCAGGTTACATACGCTTCAGGTTACATACGCTTCAGGTTACACACTCCACTAACCCAGAAATAGTGCTTCAGGTTAAGAACTTTGCTTCAGGATGAGAACAGAAATTGTGCTCCGGTGGCACGGTGGCAGCGGGAGGCCCCATTGGCTAAAGTTGTGCTTCAGGTTAAGAACAGTTTCAGGTGAAGAACAGACCTCCGGAAAGAATTAAGTACTTAACCCGAGGTACCACTGTATACCTTAAGAATAATGATAAAAATCGGATCATAGAATCATAAAGTATTTTTGTTTCTAAGCAGAAACGACTATTCATGTACGTGACGACAGCAGCGAGGATATTACTGGCCCAGAGATGGAAAGAAGACAAAGTTCCAACCAGAGAGGATTGGCTAATGAAGATGATGGGCTATGCCGAAATGGCGAAAGTGACCAGGAAAGTCAGAAACCAGGAAGAGAAGAATTTTAAGAAGGAATGGGGAAAATTGATAATGAACAGAACACTGTAAACAACTAAAAACGTTGGCAGGATTTGAGTCATGCTTGTAATGTACGAAAAACTATGGAAAAATGGATTATTATTCTTTTAACAAATTAGAGAAAATAAGATAAGCAGATGAAAAAAAGATTGACAATGGTAACCATGTAAGGGTGTAGGGAAATCAAGGGATTCAGAGAATCCTAAATGAGGAGGTGAATGATGTGTTTGAATTGAAATTTGTTATGTAAAACTTCATTAAAATATATTGTTTTTAAAAAATTGAATCACAAATTAGCCCAGGGATCTTCTACTCCAACCCCGTTGTGATGCAGGAATCACAGCTAAAGAATCCCTGGCAGATCTCTGCTTAAGATCCTCCAGAACCTTCCAAAGTAGTCCATTCTACTGTTGAACAGCTCTTCACAGATGTTAAAAAACAAGTTAGCTTTCTCAACCCCTCCCCCCAAAGAAAAGCAACTGGTTTCAAAATATATGTTATAAAATAAAACTACATATTAAAATGCATGTCCAAGCTGCATATTCAAGTGGGTTTGCTTAAACGGAAAAGATTTCAGCAGGTGTACAAAACTGTACATCAATGGTTCCTATGAGCAGGGAGCTCCAAAGTGAATTTAAATGTAAGTACAGTGGTACCTCGGGTTACATACGCTTTAGGTTACAGATGCTTCAGGTTACAGACTCCGCTGACCCTGAAATATTGCTTCAGGTTAAGAACTTTGCTTCAGGATGAGAACAGAAATTGTGCTCCGGCTGCGCAGTAGCAGCAGGAGGCCCCATTAACTAAAGTGGTGCTTCAGGTTAAGAACAGTTTCAGGTTAAGTACGGACCTCCAGAACGAATTAAGTACTTAACCTGAGGTACCACTCTATTTAGAAGGAATGATCACCAGATCTCTCAAAAATAGCTTGGCTACCTCACTGCTGTAGAACGAATCCTTTCTTTGCTGACATGCGTAGGACAAGTAAGTGCAGAAATTATTGGAGCTTGATTAGTTAGTTGATTGCTTCCTCGCTTACGTAGTTTGCAACGCTGAAGAGCCATACAGATTTCCTAGGAGTCAGCTTAGAAGGAATGACCAGTAAGAGACCTGATCTGAGTGCTATTGAGTGGCACTTATGGTTGGTGTGCCTGCAGCTTGGGTTTCGCAGGAAAAACATCCAGACCTTACTGTGAGTTGATTAATTACCAGGGATCAGCAAACTTTTTCAGCAGGGGGCCGGTCCACCATCCCTCAGACCTTGTGGGGGGCCGGACTATATTTTGAAGGGGGGGGGATGAACGAAATCCTATGCCCCACAAATAACCCAGAGATGCATTTTAAATAAAAACACACATTCTACTCATGCAAAAACACACTGATTCCTGGACTGTCCATGGGCCGGATTTAGAAGGCGATTGGGCTGGATCCGGCCCCCGGGCCTTAGTTTGCCTACCCATGAATTAAGCCAATGTAGGAACATTAAGAAGAGCCTGCTGGATCCCATCTGATCCATAGACAGTAGCATAGGAAGGTGCCACGTCCCACCCTTGGTCCAAGGGTTGGAAAAATCTGTTCATTTCAGTTCTCCATATTCCTCATTTTTCAATGTTTCTCCACATTTCTGCAGCAAATTTACTGTTCTTATTTTATTCCTCGTGGGTAATAATCAGAATTTCATTGCAAATTTCTCCCAATAAGACAGGCTTTTATACACCATTTTAACCAGCAGACTCATTTTTGCAAAGCTATTTCCTCCATAATAATGCCTGTTTGCATGTTATTCCTCCCCCCCCCAAAGCAGGTGTGTTTTGGTGCACATGACCTGGCAGGACAGCTGCATTGCAATATTCGGAGAAGGGCGAATTTCGGCGGAAGGCTGTGTTTTGGTTGATGCAACATTTCAAAATGTGCAGATTAGCTAAATTCAATGCCAGACTACCAAATAGGCAGAGTAGGCACTGGCCTAGGGGGCGCCGTGCCTTTTAGGGGCCCCACAAAAGCAAAATAATATTGATTTGACCTTGAAATAAAATTACAATCAAGCTTGAGCACAGGCACAAGGGCCTCCCTAAGATTTCTTTTTCTTTTTTGAAAATACTTTTTATTTGATTTTACAAGTATAAAATTATAACAATCTCAAATACATACTCAAATCTGGAGATTTCTATGAATCTCCAGACTTCCCACCATCCTTTCCATGGGTCTTATTGTCATCATTTTCAACTGCATATTATTTCATGATCCATATTTTAGGTCTATCCATATTACCCAAAGTCTTTGTCACATTACAAGTGTTGTTAAGATCCTGATAATGTTTTCATTTGTTTACAATGGTCTCTTAAATAAGTTATCAAGAGATAACTGCCTAGGGGTCTCCACAGGGTTTGATCTGACACTGGCTAAATTTGCCTTTATTTTTATTATTATTATAATTATTATATTCAATTTATACACTGCCCTATACCTGGAGGTCTCAGGGCAGTTCACAAACAAGACCACAACATATAAAATCAAACCAAAACCAATAACCCAATAAATACCCCCCCCAAAGAACCACATTATAAAAGGGTGTTGGATGTAAATCAGATCAACCAAAGGCCTGGTTAAAAAGGAACGCTTTTGCCTGGCTCCTAAAGGTGTATAATGAAGGCACCAGGCGAACTTCCCTGGGGAGAGCATTCCACAGACAGGGAGCCACTGCAGAAAAGGCCCTGTTCTCGTGTTGCCACCCTCTGGACCTCTCGAGGAGGAGGCACACGAAGGAGGGCTTCAGAAGATGATCTCAGGGTCCAGGTAGGTTCATATGGAAAGAGGCAGTCCTTGAGATATTGCAATCCTGAGCCTTTTAAGGCTTTATAGGTCAAAACCAGCACTTTGAATTGGGCCTGGAAACTAATTGGTAGCCAGCGCAGCTGGACCAGGATCAGTGTAATATGCTCAAACCGTCTTGCTCTAGTGAGCAACCTGGCTGCTGAATTCTGCACTAGCTGAATTCTGCAGCAAAGCGTCTTCAGAGGCAGCCCTACATATAACGCATTGCAGTAATCCGACCTTTAAATGTGAACTGTATCAAATCTCTCCCCCGCCCCCGTCCATCTAGCTCCATACTGTCTACACTGACCTGCAGGTGCTTCCGTGTTCCACGCAGTGGACATCCTTAGTCCTACCTGAGGATGCTGGGGGCTGAGGCTGGAGAGGAGCAGATGTTCTGCCACTGGGCTAAACTTTTCTTGGATGTGAAAAGTTCTCCCTTCTGCCCCCCCCCACCCCAGACTAAGCTGCAAGGAAACGCTTTGGGGGCTCAAATCTTGATCCCTTTCTGCCTCTGGAATTACGCCTCGGACTTCTGGCCGGCTCAAATCTATCGGACTGCCATTCGCGCTCCTTGCACCTATCGAGAGCATGGCCTTATCTGCGAGTCGTGGGCATGATGAGAAGCCGGTCTCCCTCCCTGCCTGCCTTAACCCTCTTAGTGGTAATCCTGCCTTTAATGCTGCTTTGAACAACTGTGCCGCCGAGTCGGCCGAAGCTGACCCTTCAGCCTGCGCGCTTCTGCCCATTTGGGGGACTCTCCGACTCCCGGCGAGATAACAGGAGCCCAGCAAATCCTCCCTGGGCAGCTAACGGGATTGTCACACTTAGAGAAGTTGAGCCAGAAAGCAAACTTTGGAGAGCGGTTCCCGGGCGCAGGATTTAGCTCAGTCGTGGAATGGCGGTAGGGGTGGGGGAACCCAACCACGCTGTTTTCCTTCGCTTGGTTGTCCTGGATTCATGTCATGCTACAGGATGGACACAGATGGATCAATTCACTCCAGCGGCTTTGGGGAAATGAGGAAAGGTCTTAGGTTTGTGAAGCTGGGCTTGCTACAAAGTGCTTAAAAGACTAGTGGTTGCCAGGCATGCGAAGGCCCTGGAAGCCTCTGCACAAACAGAGGGAGATACAGTGGTACCTCGGGTTACAGATGCTTCAGGTTACAGACGCTTCAGGTTACAGACTCCGCTAACCCAGAAATAGTGCTTCAGGTTAAGAACTTTGCTTCAGGATGAGAACAGAAATCGTGCTCTGGCGGCGCGGCAGCAGCAGGAGGCCCCATTAGCTAAAGTGATGCTTCAGGTTAAGAACAGTTTCAGGTTAAGAACGGACCTCCAGAACGAATTACGTTCTTAACCCGAGGTACCACTGTATCTGGAAGGCACACCAAGTTGCAGAGGCATGTCAGTCTGTCTCTCATTAATGAAGTAGACTCCTACCAATGAAATCCTGGGTTCGAGAGGGCTGGAGCTTCCTGCCCCGAGACTGGCAGGAAACCTGAGCTGGGAAGGGTGGCGCTGTGGTCTAAACCACTGAGCCTCTTGGGCTTGCCGATCAGAAGGTTCGAATCCCCATGATGGGGTGAGCTCCTGTTGTTCTGTCCCAGCTCCTGCCAACCTAGCAGTTCGAAAGCATGCCAGTGCAAGTAGATAAATAGGTACTGCTGTGGCAGGAAGGTAAATGGCGTTTCCATGCGCTCTGGTTTCCACCAGTGTGTTTCTGTTGTGCCAGAAGCGGTTTAGTCATGCTGGCCACAAGACCCGGAAAGCTGTCTGTGGACAAATGCCTGCTCCCTCGGCCTGAAAGTGAAATGAGCGCCGCAACTCCATAGTCACCTTTGACTGGACTTAACTGTCCAGGGGTCCTTTAACTTTACCTTTTTTATAGCTCAATGGTAGATAATCTGCCTTGGGTGCAGAAGGTAGGGTTGCCCTATTTCAAAAAGTGAGGTTTTCTATTCTTCTCCAAAGTTTTTGAGCTATTTTGAGCTTCAAACATGGGCGGCCATGGGCCCATGTTTTCCTGGACATTTTTACTGATTTATGCAAGTTCCTCTCGGATGAATTTCCAATGGACGAATCTCAGATATGTCTGGGAAATCCTGTATGTATGGCAGCCCTACAGAAGGTCCCAGATAGGGCTGTCAGAAGCCCTGGAGAGACACTGCCAGTCTGTGTAGAGCACACTGAGCTAGACCAGTGTTTCCCAAGCTTGACCCTCCAGCTGTTTTTGGACTACAACTCCCATCATCCCTAGCTAGCAGGACCAGTGGTCAGGGATGATGGGAACTGTAGTCCAAAACCAGCAGGAGACCCAACTTTGGGAAACGGTGAGCTAGGTGGAACAATGGTTTGAGTCAACATAAGGTAGCTCCTTATGTTCCTCTGCCTTTTTAAAAAATATATAATTTTATGTATTCCATTTGGACATATGACATGCCACAGTTACATAAAATAGGAATTAAAATAAAAGAAAGGTATAGGCTCAAATAAATGTTTCTGAATATATTAACAAAATTGTGCTAAAGCATATATAAAATAATTATTACAAATATGAAATGATGTATAAGAACGTGCATGCTTAGATTTTGCATATTTTGCTTCAATAGCAATTTGTATGGGTTTTATAGGGATTTACAGGTAGTAAGGGGGGAAAAGGGAAAATTATAATATATACCTCATGCATGCCAAACTGTGCTGCAAAATGTTGCTATGTCTTCAGGGAAGGACCACAACCAGTGACAGAGTATCTGTCCTGCAGGCAGACGGCCCCGGGTTCAATCCCCAATGGTACCTCCAGGTAGGGCTGGGAACATCCACTGCCTGAAAACCTGGAGAGATGCTGCCAGTCAGAGTAGGTGACACTGATTCAGTATAAGGCAGCTCCCTAAGTCCCTATGTCCTCCACTAGGTTGAAATGGATCATTAAGGAAGAGCCATAATACAGTGGCAGAACATCTGCCCTGCATGCAGAAGTCCCCAGGCTCAACTCCTGGCATCTCCAGGGAGGGTTGGGACACGACCCCTAGAGAGCTGCTGCCAGTCCGTGCAAACAACACTGGAGTAGATGGACCAGTATAAGGCAGCTTCCTATGAACATTAATGCTGTTGGGGGTACAATCTTGGCTCCTGGTCATCAGTATCTCCCCTTTATTCTTCCGGCCTCGAGGGCTTGACCCTTCTGCCACCCTCCCTCTCTGCCTCCTCTATCTCCTCATTTTATGTCCCCAGCTACACTCCCTCTCCCTGTTCCCCCCGCCCCCCGCCAGGCAGAACTTCCTGGACATTCCCTGCCAGCCCCTTTAATTGTCACCTTTCTGTTCTCTCCTTCAGATTAATCAAAGCCAGTCCCCCCATATTAATGGCACGGCACGGATTAAAATAATGCAACACATTAAAGATGTAATTTAAAATTAATAACTCATAATTATTTATCATGGTGTATCAGCGGAGCTATGAATTTCCCTGCTCTTCACGTTCCTACTTCCTCTTGTTCCCCCCCCCCCCGTCCCCCGCCCGCTTCAATTCAGGCCATTACCGAGGCTCCGTTTAGGTCCTCGGATCTAATACGGTCCCTTTCATTCTGCCGGCATTAATTGGGATAAATCAGCACTTAAGGAAAGCCATCTATTCGAAAGGACAATTGGTGATCATTTAATCAGAGCTTTGCCTGAGTGAGAGGGAGGAGGAAGGGGCAAAACAAGGGAGCCCTTTGCCCCAGGAAGAGCAAGCGCCAGGTAAAATTTGGCACTCGTAAGATCCACTGCAGGAGTCTTTAAATGGACCAGTCGGACACCCTTGGAACTCCATCATTGAAGAATGAATATAACCAGGAAGCGAACCATCTTTCCGATTGCAGGGGGTTGGACTTGATGCAGAACCTTTAACATTTCTCTGATGAAAATAGGGAGATTCTATTCCATCATCATCATCATCATAATGCACCCATGCACCCATCTGGACTGGGTTGCCCCAGCCACTCTGGGCTGCTTCCGACATATATAAAAACATAATAAAACATTAAACATTAAGAGACTTCCCTAAACGGCCTCAGTCCAGTATACCTGAAGGAGTGTCTCCACCCCCATCATTCTGCCTGGACACTGAGGTCCAGCTCTGAGCGCCTTCTGGTGGTTCCCTCACTGCAAGAATTGAAGTTACAGGGAACCAGGCAGAGGGCCTTCTCAGCAGTGGCACCTGCCCTGTGGAACGCCCTCCCACCAGATGTCAAAGAGAACAACAACTACCAGACTTTTAGAAGACATCTGAAGGCAGTCGTGTTTAGGGAAGCTTTTAATGTTTGACGGACTATTGTATTTTAAAACTTTTTTGGAAGCCGCCCAGAGTGGCTGGGGAAACCCAGCATGATGGGCGGGGGATAAATAATAAATTATTATTAAATTATTATTATTATTATTATTATTATTATTATTATTATTATTATTATACAGGGCTGTCTTCAGATGTCACAGATATTTGGTGAAGATAGGTAAAAAAAATCCATTATATTAGGGGAAATTGTGCTCCTTCTCTCTGTCTCTTCCTCCTCCTCCTCCTCCTCTTCTTCATCTTACAGTCAAACCTCAGATCCCGAACGCCTCCGTTATCTTGCATTTCGGCTCCCAAACGCCCAAAACCCGGAAGTAAATGCTCAGGTTTTTGAACGCTTTTCGGAAGCCGAATGTCCAATACGGCTTCTGCTTGAGTGCAGGAAGCTTCTGCAACCAATTGGAAGCTATGCCTTGGTTGTCGAACATTTCAGAAACTGAATGGGCTTGTGGAACAGATTACGTTCAACAACCAAGGTTTGACTGTATTATTATTATTATTATTATTATTATTATTATTATTATTATGTCACTTTATCTTGTCCTGGGCAACCCAAAGCAACTTAACAATCAAACAGACAGGTAAACAATGTATTTATTAATGCATCAAAGAAATTAAATACATTGCCTGCATAGGCCTGGCAGAATAGAAAAGTTTGCAGCAGGTGCGTAAAAGTTGACACAGAAGGCGCCTGCTGAATCTCTGTTGGCAGGGAGCTCCACAGGATTGGGCTGATGGCGCTCAAGGCTTGGTTTCTTGTCGTTGTCAACTCAGGAAATGACCAGCGACACTCCTGCGGATGTTCTCAGTGATCGAGCTGGGGTAAAAGCATGCAGGCAGTCCCTGAGGTACCCTGGCTTTGTAAATTAATGCAATAACCTTCAACCTGGCTTGATAGTAAGTGGGCAGCCAGTGCAACTGCTTTAACAATGGCATCCCATGTTCTCAGCCAGAAGCTCCTGTCAGCACCCTGCTCGCTGCATCCTGCACCATCCAGATCAGGGGTCAGCACACTTTTTCAGTAGGGGGCCAGTCCACTGTCCCTCAGACCTTGTGGAGGGCCGGACTATATTTTGGATGGGAAAAAAAGAACGAATTCCTATGCCCCACAAATAAACCGGAGATGCATTTTAAATAAAAGCACACATTCTACTCATGTAAAAACATGCTGATTCCTGGACCATCCACGGACCAGATTTAGAAGGCAATTGGGCTGGATCTGGCCCCCGGGTCTTAGTTTGCCTACCCATGAATTAAGCCAGTGTAGGAACATTAAGAAGAAGAGCCTGCTGGATCAGGCCAATGTCCCATCTGGTCCATAGACAGGAGCATACGAAGGTACCACGTCCCACTCTTGGTCCTAGGGTTGGAAAAATCTGTTCATTTTGGTTCTCCATGTTTCTCATTTTTCAATGTTTCTCCACATTTCTGCAGCAAATTTACTGTTCTTATTATTTTATTCCTCGTGGGTTATAATCAGAATTTCGTTGTGAATTTCTCCCAATAAGAAATTCACAATGGTTCCCTGGGCCTTAGTTTGCCTACCCATGGTCTAGATCTTCCAAACCAGACCCAAGAGCAGGCCCACACAGAGTGCATTGCAGTAACCAGTTGTGCCTGTGCAGAACCGATCAGGATGGCATCAAGACTAGAATGGGCTGCTTCAACCATGGTTGGAGCGGTGCTATTCCCCCACTGCCAATGGAAGTCATTTTGGAAGATGGGGGACATCTTCCCAAACAGCCCTGTTGGAGAGAATCAGCACTCCCTTCCAGTTCCTTCCAGATCATGCTGAAAGGGATTGTCTCCAGAAGGCAGTGGCGCTCCATGGGGGAAGCCAGTCTGCCCCCACTCCCTGTCAGTGTCACCTCCTCTCATCCTGCCTCCATGAGACTGAGTGTGGCCGCATTCATTCTGGCTCGCTCATTGTCAACCCACCTGCGCATTGATTTCTTTCCCCATCACACATCAGTGAGAGCACCAGAGAGCCTAAACATGCCATTGTTGTTTAATAACTCACATTTCAACAGAGGATCAGCCTGAGACACCAAGAGCTGACAGACATGTCGCACGCTGAGCGGTATTGAGTTTGGGGGTGCTCTTAAAGTCGAGCCGTGCAGCCCTTTTCAAAACCACGAGTGGGGAGAGGGGTTGCTGCATTCAGGACCTGGGTGTGGGGTTCCCATTGGGGGATCTGGTTGGCCACTGTGGGAATAGGATGCTGGGCTAGATGGGGCTGTGGCCTGATCCAAAAGGGCTCTTTCTATGTTCATAATCCCAAGTTAAGTGCCCCTTCTGACCCACAGATTGTCCCCTGCAAAGGACCCCCTCCTTCCCCTGTCTCCATTAGCATGCTGTTGTCTGTCTCGTGAGACAATGGAGTGTGGCTCCGGGGGCAGTGGCGTAGTGTGGGTTGCCAGTGCCCGGGGCACTAACCCTAACACATAACTCCCAACCCCAAACCATCACCAACGTTCCCAGATGTGCGCTTGATCCAGAGGAAGCCACATGGCCAACAGTGCATTCAACAAGGCCCGGCAGCCTTGGGAAGCCCCACAGGAGGGGCCTAGGAAGCCCCACGCCACCTCCAGGCAGGCCATAGCTGCAGAACACGAGCGAGATAGTGCTTCCTGCAAGCCACCTGACTGGAGGCAGGAGGGAAGGAGGCAGACTCCACCAAGAGTTTGGATTTGGATTTGATATCCCGCTTTATCACTACCCTAAGGAGTCTCAAAGCGGCTAACAATCTCCTTTCCCTTCCTCCCCCACAACAAACACTCTCTGAGGTGAGTCAGGCTGAGAGACTTCAGAGAAGTGTGACTAGCCCAAGGTCACCCAGCAGATGCATGTGGAGGAGCAGAGACGCGAACCCAGTTCACCAGATTACGAGTCCACCGCTCTTAACCACTACACCACACTGGTCTGTCTTCTGCCTCAACAGTCTCCCCTCCTCCTCTGCTATTGAACTATTGAAGCTGTGTTCTGCTTACTTAAGAAAAGGGGTGCTTTTCTTTTGAAATTTTGCGTCCCCTCCCAAATTTGTGCTCTGACCAATCTCCCCTCTTGCCCCCCGCAAGCTATGCCACTGTCCGGGGGGTTAAGTCAAGCCACTGTGTTAGCAGCACCAAAGTGACCTCTGCAGGGCACAAGACTGGGCAGTCTGTATGGAGGTCCTGGGCTACCCAGACAATAAGGCCCCTGCTCTCAGTCTCGCTGATGTGGTCCAATGGAAAGCAGAACAATACGTTTGGCACCAGCTTGGCTGCAGGAGTTGCCGGAAGGAGGAGTACCAGGTGCCATAGCTATAAATAAATAAAGAATGTGGCACCATGCAGACCCCACCTTCCAAATTTAATTTTTTTAAATAATATTTTTATCAAATTTTCAACAAAAATACAAAACAAACGTCAACAAACACAACAACATCCACAAACAAAGAAAAATATACATAAAAACAATATCAAATCCATAAAATGGGATTCTCCAAATCCTGTGACTTCTCTCTCCCCCCGCTCCCGCCCTGGCTCCTTACATTTCTTTTTCTACTGCATATCATTTCCACTCCAAATTATTTATTCCAGCTCAAATTTCATACATTTTTTCTAAAATTTCAAGTGTTCTTAAAATCCTGCCAATGTATTAACCTGTTTACAATCCTTTTGTAAGTACGTAATAAGCATTTCCTGTTCTTTTTAAAATCTCCCCAATTTAAAATTTAAACAGAGTTCGGAGAGCAAATTCCGATGCTGAAATTGTGGGATTTTTAACAGTTTTGCAGCGCATTTTGTAGGAAGAGGTGTAGTTTCTTGGCTGGATTTATATACTGGTACCTGGCATTCCGAGAAATGAAATATGAGAACCTTCTCTATGGAGGGCAAACTATCGATGGCTCCCAGCTGCAATGACCATGCTCTCCTTCCACTGCTGGAGGCCATATGCTTTTGAATACCAGATGCTAGATATCACATGTGGGCGAAATTGCTGTTGTGCTCAGGTCCTGCTTGCAGGATTCCCACTGGGGCATCTGGTTGATTGGTAAACCAAAATTATACTCCCCTGCTTGCAGTCCACAGTGGTACAATCCGTTCTAATGCCTGAGGAGGACTTTACCACCTCATTGTGTTGCACAGGGAGGCTGTACCTTATTTATTGCACAAAGGATTGCGCAATAAATACCGTATTTTTCGCTCTATAAGATGCACCAGACCACGAGACGCACCTAGTTTTTGGAGGAGGAAAACAAGAAAAAAAATATTCTGAATCTCAGAAGTCAGAACAGCAAGAGGGATCGCTGTGCAGTAAAAGCAGCAATCCCTCTTGCTGTTCTGGCTTCTGGGATAGCTGCGCAGCCTGCATTCGCTTCATAAGACGCACACACATTTCCCCTTAGGAGGGGAAAAGTGAGTCTTATAGAGCTATAAATTTGGTATATTTCCTTGGACGTAAATTCCACTGCCTACTTCCACTGCCTAGGTGAATATCCTGGTTTCAGTTCCTCCCAGTTTCTTATCTTTCCAATCTTGTGTTCGGTTTTCTGCATTTCCAAAAGAGTTTGCAATTTTAAAACATCCGCATGAAAATTAATCAGCGTTGAATGCAAATGTTTTGCAACACTATGTTTTGCAACACAATTTCCCCTCGTTTTTGTATGTCGGTTTCACTAATGCCTGAATTTTTTTTTTGCACACCGCACACCAGTAATATGCATGTAATGTGGGTGGGGAACAGCATTGCAAAATTGGGAGAAGTGTGAATTTCAAAGGAAGGCTGTGTTTTAGTTCGTGGACGGTTTCAGAAAGCGCAAATCAGCTTTTGAATGTGAACTGTATCAAATTGCTCCTCCATTCCTGCTCCTTAATAATGGCATTTGAAAGACTGCAGCCTCCGGGAGCGCCATAAGAAGAACCCCGCCGGATCAGGCCCCAAGTCCATCTAGCTCAGCATCCTGCTTCCACGAAAAAGCCAGCAGCCAACCACTGATGAAACGTTGGACCACAAATTCAGCATTCAGCAGGCAACTAGTTACGCAGCCCAGGGGAGATGGTTGGAGAAATGGGACGGTGTCTCTTTAAAAATAAATAAAGACCAAATTTAAAAAAAAAAAAAGGAGAGAGAGAAAGAGAGAGGCAATAAGTATATGCAAATGTGTTGAGCGGTACATGGTTGTCTGTGAAACAGATGAAGAAGGGAAAAAATGCTCGAAGCTAAAGAGAGGAATGAGGCAGCAATAGCTGACCCCGGGGTTAATAATTTTTACTTTTCCATCTCGCTCCATCCATAAAATAGGGGAGGGGAGGGGGGAGAGGGAAGGAATAGAAATGAGCAGATCCCTTGAATGGAAGCCTTGCCACCATTCCTGCAAATGCTACTTGCAGGAGGTGGAGTGGAGATCCTTGTGGGGGCAACTCTCAGCACCTGCGATTCCTAGCAACTGGCATTTGCAAGCGTACTGGGGTTGCCAGGTCAGGAGCTTCCTGGGCTCTGAGATTTCAGAACACAAACCTATGACCTAGGGGCAGCCTCTGTCAAGGGGGCAGGCTTCTTGTCTGCTGTTCCAGCGGGTAGGACTCAAACCGATGGATTCAGATTACAACAAGAAAGGAGATTCGCCCAACCTCACAATGTCTATGACAGCAGTGTACCGACCTGAAGGAAAGCAGACCCTCCAAGTGTCCCTATTTTCCAGGGACATCCCTGATTTAGAGAAGCTGTTCCAGTTTCGGATTTGATCCCAGAATTTCCCACAAATGAAACAAAAAACCTTCGAATCGGCAGATAAATGTGGCAAACTTCTGGCATGGCAATTGAAGAAAAGGCAGAAACTAAATACAGTTACAAGCCTTGAAGTGGATGGAAAGAACATATCTAAACCTAATGAGATTAGAAACTGTTTCCTGAGCTACTTTAAAAAACTTTATTCTCAAGGACCACAAAATGAAGAAGATATGGACAAATTTCTTAATAAATATGGATTACAAAAAATCTCTCATCAAAGTAAGGTGGATTTAAACCAGAGAATAACAGAACAAGAGATAGAGGGTGCCATTCAGGACATGCAATTGGGCAAATCTCCAGGGCCAGATGGACTGACTTCCAAATATTATAAATCTTTGAAGGAATGGTTGGTTCAACCGTTAAAGGAAGTCTGTAACGAGATCCTAGAGGGGAAAAAGGCACCAGAATCGTGGAAGGAAGCGTATATTTCACTCATACCAAAGACAGAGACTGAAAAGACTCAACTCAAGAACTACCGCCCAATATCACTACTTAATGTGGATTATAAAATTTTTGCAGACATTTTGGCAAAAAGATTTAAGAGAGTGTTGATGGAGATGATTCATAAGGACCAAGCAGGCTTTCTCCCAAAAAGGCATTTATCAGACAATGTAAGAAATATAATAGACATTTTGGAATTGCTAGAGGTGAATATAAACACCAAAGCAGTGTTGATTTTTGTGGACGCGGAGAAAGCATTTGACAATATTTCTTGGAGTTTTATGAAAAAGAATCTTCATGGGATGGGGGTAGGCCAAGGATTTGAGAATGGTATGGGTGCGATATACTCTGAACAAAAAGCGAAGCTGATTGTAAATAATGTGATAACTGATGAACTTAAGATAGAAAAAGGAACACGACAGGGGTGCCCAATTTCCCCATTGCTCTTTATTTCGGTTCTGGAGGTGTTGCTAAATATGATTAGAAATGACCAGCAGGTTGAAGGTGTACAGGTCGGAGATAAACAGTACAAGTTAAGAGCCTTTGCAGATGACTTAGTATTGACCTTACAGGAGCCAAACTCTAGTGCGAAAAGGGTGTTGGAGATAATTCAACAATTTGGCCAGGTAGCTGGATTTAAACTGAACAAACAAAAAACTAAAGTCATAGAAAAAAATTTAACAGTTAAGGAGAAGGAGGAATTTCAAGAAGAGACAGGTTTGACAGTGGTTAAGAAGGTGAAATACCTAGGGGTTCACTTGACATCTAAAAATTTGAACTTGTATAAGGACAATTATGAAAAATGTTGGTCAGAAATTAAAAAAGACTTAGAAATATGGTCAAATTTGAAATTATCAATGTTAGGCCGAATTGCAGTTATCAAGATGAATGTATTGCCTAAAATGTTATTCTTATTTCAAACTTTGCAAATCCTCGACAAGATGGATTGTTTTAAGAGGTGGCAGAAAGACATATCGAAATTTGTCTGGCAGGGCAAAAAGCCCAGAATTAAATTTAAAATCCTGACAGATGCTAAAGAAAGAGGGGGATTTGCCCTGCCGGACCTAAAACTGTATTATGAAGCAGCAGCGTTTTGCTGGCTGAAAGACTGGATGCTCCTCGAGAATACGGACATCTTGGACTTGGAGGGTTTCAATAATGCATTTGGTTGGCATGCATATCTATGGTATGACAAAATTAAGCTGCATAGGGCCTTTAAGAATCATATTGTCAGAAAAGCACTGTACAATGTTTGGTTAAGATATAAAGATTTGTTAGAAAATAAAACCCCTAGATGGTTGTCACCCTTGGAGGCCAAGGCACTCAAAAAGCCCAATATGGAGGCCAAATGGCCAAAGTATTGGGAAATTTTGGAACAAGATGGAGACAAATTGAAATTACAGAGTCACGAGAAAATGAAACTTAAAGTACGTGATTGGCTCCATTATTATCAAATAATGGAGGTTTATAAACAAGATAGGAAAGTTGGCTTCCAGGTGGAGAAATCAAAATTAGAAACTGAATTGTTAGAACCCAATACTAAGAACTTGTCAAGAATGTACAATTTGCTGCTGAAATGGAATACGCAAGATGAAACAGTTAAATCGGCTATGATTAAGTGGGCACAGGACATCGGTCATAACATAATGTTTGCTGACTGGGAATGGTTGTGGAATACAGGTATAAAATTTACGGCCTGTAATGCTTTAAAGGAAAATATTATGAAAATGATCTATAGGTGGTATATGACCCCAGTCAAGCTAGCAAAAATTTATCATTTGCCTGACAATAAGTGTTGGAAATGTAAAGAAACTGAAGGTACCTTCTACCACCTTTGGTGGACGTGCCCGAAGATTAAGGCTTTCTGGGATATGATATATAATGAAATGAAAAAGGTACTTAAATGTACTTTTCCTAAAAAATCAGAGGCCTTTCTTTTGGGCATTGTCGGCCAATTGGTGTCAAAGAAAGATAGAATTTTCTTTATGTATGCTACGACAGCAGCAAGAATACTCATCGCAAAGTACTGGAAGACACAAGATCTACCCACTCTGGAAGAGTGGCAAATGAAAGTGATGGACTATATGACACTGGCTGAGATGACTGGCAGAATCCGCGATCAGGGGAAGGAGACAGCGGAAGAAGAGTGGAAGAAATTTAAAATTTATCTTAAGGACTATTATAAACTTGATGAATGCTAGAATGTTGAGGTTATGAGAAAGAAAGGGTGACAGTGATATAAGATTAGACTGAAGGAAAGATTAAAAGGACAGAGGCTTGACAGAAATATTTAGAAGTTGCTAAAAAACTTTGGACATTGGGATGCAGAAAGGGGAGGTATGGGGGAGTCTGTGAAATAAGGTTTAGGAAAAAAAGGTTACGAAATTATACATGTTTGTATGTCTTTTTATATGTTTGTTTTGTTTTAAAAAATACTGTAAAACCAATAAAAAATTTTATAAAAAAAAAAAAAAAGAATTTCCCACCTTTCCCTATTTTCATTGGAGGAATGTTGGAGGATATGGAGTGATCCGACCCCCGAGGTGTCTGAAGGCAATCCTCCATAGGGAAGGTTTTTTAAAATGTTTTATTATGTTTTCATATACTGTATTTTTCGCTCTATAAGACGCACCAAACCATAAGACGCACCTAGTTTTTGGAGGAGGAAAACAAGAAAAAATAATATTCTGAATCTCAGAAGCCAGAACAGCAAGAGGGATCGCTGCACAGTGATCCCTCTTGCTGTTCTGACTTCTGGGATAGTTGCGCAGCCTGTATTCGCTCCAGAGGACGCACACACATTTCCCCTTACTTTTTGGGAGGGAAAAAGTGAGTCTTATAGAGCAAAAAATATGGTATGTTGGAAGCTGCCCAGAGTGGCTGGAGGAACTCAGTAAGACATGTGGTTTAAGACCAGGGGTCAGCAAACTTTTTCAGCAAGGGGCCGGTCCACTGTCCCTCAGACCTTGTGGGGGGCCAGACTATATTTTCTCGGGGGAAATGAATGAATTCCTATGCCCCACAAATAACCCAGAGATGCATTTTAAATAAAAGGACACATTCTATTCAAGTAAAAACACATTGATTCCTAGACTGTCTGTGGGCCAGACTGAGAAGGCGATTGGGCCTGATCCAGCCCCCGGGTCTTAGTTTACCTACCCATGTATAAGACTATGTTATTCCAAGATCATGTTCAAAATTAGGGGTCATCTTATACATGGGTAGTGCAATGTGGGGCCCTGGGATAGGTTGCTGCTGCGAGTTGGAGATTGTTATTGGTGGCTGCTGCAAGGACTGTTGTTGATTGGCTGTTGTTGCGGCAATTGGACGTTCAATATGCTGCTTTTTTCGGCGATGGGATAGAGGATAGGCTGCTCTGGAGACAGGCATTGTTGGTCTGGCAGGTGAGCGTTTTTTGGCATTTCCACCCCCCCAAGATAAAGCTCAACAATTCTGTGCAATCCTCCCCCAACAAAGCTCAACAACTTTGGGGGATCTCCCCCCCCCCATTTTCCTAATTTTGAGTCCCCCAAAATAGGGGACATGTTATACATGGGGGTGTGTTATACATGGAAAAGTACATTAGTAAAATTATCATTATGGAATGGGATGTCCCTTTTTATTGGAGAAATGTTGGAGGCCTCTATGAATTGACAACAGAGACGTTGTCTGTACGTGTGTTAATTATGGAAATCCTTCAATAAAAAGAAGACTCTGGCTTAACATTAGGAAGAAAAAACTGAAAGCAAGAACTATTTGATAGTGGGACTCTTATTCATTGGGTTTTTAAACAGAGGTTGGAAGCGATTCTTTAGCTGTGAATCCTGCATTGCAAGGGGTTTGATTAGATAACCCTCGGAGGTAACTTCCCTAGAAGCCAACTCCTAGGGCTTCAACCCCCCAATAAAATATTTGAGCCCCCCCCCCCAATGGATGGGCAATGCCATTCAAACACTGTTTGTGCACCATGTCATGTGATCGATTATGTAGGGTGGGGATTACCTGCCCCCCCCCCAATATTTTATTCAAGTTTGCACCCCTGGCACATTCTGAGCTTACGGTTCTATGAAACACAACCATCTTTTCTTTTCTTTGTTGGGATTTTAAAAGAGTTATAGATTTATTTTCTTATTTTTAAATGTTTTTTATTTGGTTTCACAAATTCATTCACGCTCAAAATCACAAATAATAAAAATTACCCAAGATTCTTCCGAATCTCTAGACTTCCCTCCTGCCCTCCATGGGTTCTTTAGTTAATCTTTCCAGCTGCATACATTACTATAAATCCTCCTAATTTTTCAGTCCTCCATTGTGTCCAAAGTCTATGCAACATTACAAGAGTTATTTAAGACCTGCCAAAGAGTTCAAATGTTTACAGTGGTCTCTCAAATATAATATAAATTTCTCCCATTCTTCATTGAAGTTTTGATCCTCCTGGTTTCTGATTTTCCCAGTTGTTTTTTCCATCTCTGCATAGTCCATTAGTTTAATCTGCTAGTCCACTCTGGTAGGGATCTTATCTTCTTTCCAACTCTGGGCAAGCAACATCCTTGCAGCTGTTGTAGCATACATAAACAGTCTTTTCTGTTCCTTCAAAGGCTACATTTTTCTGAATTCTGCAACACAGTTCTGCGATCCTGTAACTGGAAAATGGCAGAAACTGGCAGAAGCCGCAATTGGCAAGTAGGCCTAGTCCTAGTGACAGATGAGACCCTCCTTTCCTGAGGTTCTGTTATTTATTCCCCAATTTCTGAATTCTGCAATGCAGTTCTGCAATCCTGTGACTGAAAAAATGACAAAAACCGCAATTGGCAGGTAGGCCCAGTCCTAGTGTCAGATGAGGAAAAGAGCTCCTCCACTCCTTCGCCTTCAGACCCAAGAAGATCCTTTCCTGAGGGTCTGTTATTTATTCCCCAATTTCTGAATTCTGCAATGCAGTTCTGCAATCCTGTGACTGGAAAAATGGCAAAAACCGCAATTGGCAGGTGGGCCCAGTCCTAGTGTCAGATGAGGAAAAGAGCTCCTCCACTCCTTCGCCTTCAGACCCAAGAAGATCCTTTCCTGAGGGTCTGCTATTTATTCCCCAATTTCTGAATTCTGCAATGCAGTTCTGCGATCCTGTGACTGGAAAAATGGCAGAAACTGGCAGAAATCGCAATTGGAAGGTAGGCCTAGCCCTAGTGTCAGATGAGGAAAAGAGCTCCTCCACTCCTTCGCCTTCAGACCCAAGAAGATCCTTTCTTGAGGGTCTGTTATTTATTCTCCAATACGTATGCCCCCCCAACACACACTCTAGAAGTGACACAGCATCTCCCTTCTTCCCAGTTAATCCTGCTGGGGTCGATTTCCTTCACTCAGGTGGTTCTCCTGACCTGGGATTCCCTGAACAATCTCCGCCAGCCTGATTAAAGAGAGCAGAGGGAAAGGGCTTTTGCCACACGTAATGGCTGCCCCTTCACCATGTGCCTGCAGGAGAGGAGCCCAGGGCAGCCGTTCGCCCGCCTCCGTCCCCGCCTGTGTGATTTTGAACACACAGCTGGGTGGAGAAATTGCAGGCTCCCAGGCACGCTTTGCAGAAGCCGGCCGAGGGGGAAGGGGAAGTGAAGCCTGGATCGAACTCTTCCTGATTTGCACCTTTTCAACAGAAATCTGGTGTTTTACCACCCCCTAAAAAAAAAGGAAAGGTGGATAGCAAGAGAACAGCATTTCTCCAAACACTGAGAGCTGAAAGGCATTGTCCCCTTCCACTGAATGAAATTTGAAGGCACCCTCTCCACTTACTCGGAGCTGTTCTGCGTAGGGATGTAGGAAGCTGCTTTATACAGAGTCAGACCACTGGTCCATTTAGCTCAATATTGTCTCCACTGACTGGCAGCAGCTCTCCAGGATTTCAGGCAAAAAGGATCCCAGCTAGAGATGCTGGGGATTGAACCAGGGACCTTCTGCATGGAAAGCAGAGGTTCTACCACTGAGCTACAGCCCTTCCCTTAAGCCAAAGGAACACAGAAGGTTGCCTTATACAGATTCAGATCATTGGTCCTGCTTGCTAATACAGTGGTACCTCGGGTTACATACGGTTCAGGTTACAGACTCCACTACCCAGAAATAATACCTTGGGTTAAGAACTTTGCTTCAGGATGAGAACGGAAATTGTTCAGCGGCAGTGCAATGGCAGTGGGAGGCCCCATTAGCTAAAGTGGTGCTTCAGGTTAAGAACAGTTTCAGGTTAAGAATGGACCTCCAGAACGAATTAAGTTCTTAACCCGAGGTTCCACTGTATAATCATAATCATATTGCTTGCTCAATATTATCTACACTGACTGGTTCTCCAGAGTTCTCAGTCCTACCTGGAGATGCTGGGGATTGAATCCAGGACCTTCTGCAGGTAAATCTGATGCCCTAACACTGAGCTACAGATCTTCTATTAAGATAGGAATTGCTGCCTTTTGCTCAGTACTGGCTACACGTTCCCAGCCCTATCTGGAGATGCTGGGGATTGAACCAGGGACCTTCTGCATGCAAGGCAGAGGCTCTCCCCTTGAGCTACAACCATACCATGCAGGAGGACTTCTATAAGGGCATACATAGCTAGGCTCTCAGCAATTTAGGAACAGAGGAAGCTGCTTTACACTGAGTCAGACCATAGCTAACTTCTGTTTATGCTGGCCGGTAGTAACTCTCCAGAAGTGCTCCTACCTAGAGGATGTTTGGGACTGAGCCCAGGATCTTCTGATGCACAACCACTGAGCTACAATGGCTGAGAATATGTCTGCACAAGAGTTCTTCAGGTTTCTCTCACAGCATTCCTCCCAAGTCTCTAGATATTAACTCTTCCTCTCTCTGTCTACATGTCTTAAGAGTATGTATGCTTTATTTCCAGCACCCAGGGCTGGCTCCAAAGGGTGGCAAGGTTGACCATTTGCTAGGGTCCCAGGAGCAACAGTGTGCCCACTCCCCTGATAGTGCAACCATTATCGCTTTGCACAGAGTGTCCAAGAAGATTGGATGCAGCCAAAGAGAATTTCAAGGAGGACGTGGACCAACTGAAACACACCTACAGGAGGTGATATCATAGTGTCATCATACAAATCTATGGTGCGGCTGCATTTGGAATTATGTGTACAGTTCTGGTCAGCTCACCTAAAAAAAAAGAGAAAAGATACTGTAGAGTTGGGGAAAGTTCATAAATGTCATGGACTGGTTGGATGCAGAAGAATGGTGGGGGTAGCCAGCTGGGGAACCACCAAAGGAAGAAGGCTCAGAGCCAGGGGAGTGGTAGTGGGACAACGATGAGTTGTTAGAGGGTGAAGAGGGAGAAGATTGGGAAGAGGAGGTGTTGGAAGGTGAGGAGGTAACAGGGCGTAGTGAACGGGGAGAGTCTGTGCCAGAGGGAAGTCCAGAATCGGGGGCAGAAGCTGAAGCAGGAGGGTGAGAGGTGGGAGGCCAAGAGCCAGAGATGAGTCAGGCTGGTGAAGAGTCTAGGTGTCTCCCCTTCCTGCTACCATAAGCTCCCCTCCCCACTTCTCTCCCAGAATCAGAAGAGGCATGAAAAGGGGAGAGGAGAGACGTGCAGACGCAGCCTCTGATTGCTGGGCGGGAAGCCTAGAGAGGAGAGAATGTAGGCAACTGTGGGGAGGAGAGGACCTTTGGTCTCAGCAACTGTTTTGTGGGAGCAAGACCTACTAGAGATGGATTTCTGTGCTCATCGGGCATGAAACTCCTGTACTGATCGTGTTTTTGCTAACAAAGAGTTAACTCCATGTTGCATGGTGTGATTTACTGCTGGCTCGCTCCTGGCAATATAAGAGCAACCAAAATGATCAAGCGGGTGGAGTGACTGAGAACAAGATGGAGGGGAGGTCACAGCCCTGCGGGGCTCATCTTATGTTCTTATAAGTAACCGCAAAGGTGGGTGAGGCTGCTGCTTTCATGCCCAGCCTGTGAGCTTCCTGGAGCCATTTGACCGGCTGCTGAAGGATTCAAGACGTTGGACTGCAAGACGGGTCTTTGGCCTGATGCATCAGGGCTTATATATTCTTATCCCAGACCATCGGCCATGCTGGCCGGGAGTCCAACTGTTGGTGGCCCAGCACCAACTGCAAGTGGAACCAACCCAGTCTATAGTTTTGCCCTTCTCCCCCACCCTGCCCCTACAAGCAGCAACACTGAGACATGGCAGGAGGAGCAAGCAGGTGGGCAGGGCCACCTTCTAGACTGGTTGCACAGAAGAAGGCAAGCAGGTGGGGACTGGCTGATGGCAGCCTGAGGTTGGTGGATCTGTGCCCTTTTGCCCCAATGCACCAGCCTCTCATGTGTGTGTGCATGTGCATGTGTGTGTAAAAGAGATACAGTGGTACCTTGGGTTACATACACTTCAGGTTACATATGCTTCAGGTTACAGACTCCGCTAACCCAGAAATAGTACCTCGGGTTAAGAACTTTGCTTCAGGATGAGAACAGAAATTGTGCTCCAGCGGCGCAGCAGCAGTGGGAGGCCCCATTAGCTAAAGTGGTGATTCAGGTTAAAAGCAGTTTCAGGTTAAGAACGGACCTCCAGAATGAATTAAATACTTAACCCGAGGTACCACTGTATTACCATACTTACTGGATAATGTGTGGGGGTCCTGCAACAAAATGTTGCAGCAGTGAGAGCTCCCTGTTCAGGAGCCTCCCCTGCTGAGTTCTGCAAGGGCAACACTGAGGAAGTGGGAGAAGCTGATGGGCAGAGACACCACCCTCTGGGTTGTTGTACAGAGGAAAGGCAGGCTAGCAGGTGGGGGCTGTCTGCAGGCAAACTGAGGTTGATGGGGCAGCGCCCTTTTGGCCCTGGCGGACCAGCCTCCCTTGGATCATGTCCTGGGTAATAGCTTTGTCGCTATCTTGACCTGCCTGCAGGCCTGTGACCCTCTGCTCCATCAATTTCCTAAGGAGTATAAGAGGCGGTTTATTGCAGCTACAGAAACCCACTCCCCCCATCCCCCGCAACCTTCCTCCTGCTTCTCCCACCTCCCATACAACCCCGAGTCCAGCCTTGTTAAGTTTATGGCCCCCTCCAAAGGCCATAAAAACCCACACTCAGCGAAACCCACAGCTCCTCAGGCTGCCGGTTTCCACCATGGGTAAAGGGAAGGGGACACACACACACACACACACACACACACACACCGACGCGCACGCCCCGGCGCGCGCGCACCCTCCCCCTTCCCCCCTCTGCCAGATCAATACGGAGAGCACGAAGCTGACACTGAGTCTCATTAGGGGTTAGTTTTCATCTCTCTGCTCCCTGGCAGCCTTCACATTATCCCATAAAATTTATTTACTATTTCATGAATACATAAGCAGCAGGCAAACGCTGGCTTTTTATATATTTACACTGTATATATTTCACCGGAGAGTTATGTATGTCTCTGAGGCAGAGCAGAGGGAGGAGGCAGGGAACTCAAGCAGACGGGGAGAACAGCTGTGAGAGAGAGGGAAAGGAGAGAGAGAGAAAATGGGGAGGGAGGGGAAAGGTAAGAGATGGGTATCTGGGCACGTTGGTCCAGTGTCCTACCTCAGCGTGGAGAAATGGCCAAATTCGTGGAGAAGGAGGCTATCAGGTGCTACTGGCCATGGTGGCTGTGCTCTGCCTCCATGGTTGGAAATTTCAATTTCCTGGAAATTGCAGGTGGGGAGAGGGCTCTTGTGCTTGGATTCTGTTTGCAGGTTTCCCATAGGCATCTCAGTGACCACAGGATCCTGTCCTAGATGGGTCACTGGCCTGATCCAGCAGGCTCTCCTTATGTACCTTCCAAGACCTTCTGACCACATTTGTCCATGTCCTTGGTGCCAGCATGCACCATGACCTCTGACTACTGTAAAAAGGTAACATTTGCATGTCATTGCTCCACCCACTTTCCCCTCTGGCCCTGCCTATCACTGGCATGTGGCCTTGGAAGGTTGCTTAGAAGGGAACGTGCCCCCCAACCCTGGGCTAAATAAAGTTCCTTCTTCTCCTGAGCTTTAATAGAAGCTCAGGCATCCAGCAAGGCTGCAGATTACAGACCATCTGAAAGATGGCTTGCAGCATGAAAGGAAGACACACATAGACATCTCTTGGCTATCTCCAAGGTGCGGCAAATGCAACAAAACAGAGGCACATTGTCCTTCATGCTGGAGGTAGTGATAAGCCATTGGTAGCTCTTTCCTCCTTGAATTGGCTGAACCCTCTTTGAAAGACATCCAAGTTGGTGGCTCCATGAAAGCTCCTTTATCATTTCTGGACACAATTCCTTTCCTTGTCAATGAATGGAGAAGATTCATGGGAGGGGTTTTCAGCCCACCCCTGGTAGACAGAGAGGAGCAAAGAGCTCTGGCGATCTTCTTGATGGAACCCAAGAATGCTGAATTGCTTTTGTCTTTGCATCGGGAGAGCAGGGCCAGACGCCACTGGCCACTTCTTCCTCCTAACCGGAGGTCTTGCCATTAAACCATCAGCCTGATGGAACGACACAGGCTTTGTGGTGAAGGGCTGTAGCTCAGTGGGAGAACATCTGCTTTGCTTGCAGAAGGTCTCAGGTTCAATCCCCAATGACATCTCCTGGCAGGGTTGGGAGAGACTTGCAGAACCACTGCCAGGTAGTGTAAACCATGTTGAGCTATGGGCCAGCAGTCTGACTCAGGATAAGGCTCCCTGCCTCCCTAGTGGCACGTTCTTCCCATGACCCATCAACTGTATCTCACCTGCAAGCCTGCTATCTTCTCCACTCGCTGAAATCAGTCTGGTCCCCTTCCAGATTGTATCTATCCTGCCTGCTCTTCATCTGCAGTCCCTGCTTCTCTTCCCAGGCCTGCCTGCCTCTCTCTCTGCTTTGCTAACCCAGCCATCGTCCATCCATCAGCCTTCTGGGCCAGCCACATCTTTTATCAATCAACGTCTTCCTCCTTCCAGGGAAAACGGATGGCTGTGTGTAAGCTACATAAAAGCATTGGCCCACATGGAGCAATGTATGTCTGAAAGGAAGCAGAGGAACTTGCCTTACACTGGCTATTTGCCCAGTATTGTTTAGAAGGGACGTATCTCAGTCTGCTTTGCAAACAGAAGGTTCCAGGTTCAATCCCTAGCATCATTCCCAGGTAGGATTGGGAATGTACCTTTTTGGACCTTCTGGAGAGCTACAGTCATTGTGGACAATACTGATCTAGCTGGAGCAATGGCCTGAATCAATATAAGGTAGCTTACCTGTGTCTTATGTCTATTGGCAGTGGATCTCCAGAGTCACCTGCTAAAAGATCCCTTAAACTGGAAATGCCAAGAATGGAACCTTCTGCATGCCAAACACATCCTTTAGCTAGCTACCTGAGCTGTGGCTCTTCCCCATGAGCTCCAACACAGTTGGGAATCGGGTTGGGATGGAGGACTGCACTTGAGAGTGTCAGCAGAATCCAGGGAGCAGGTGTGCCTTGGGGGGGCATGGGTGGGGATGCAAGGTCAAAGAGGCAAGAGGATGGAACAACTTGCCTCTGAGGAAAAGTATGCAGTGTTTGGGGCTTTTTAGTTTAGGGGAAAGGTGAGTCAGGGATGGTATGATACAAGTCTATAGAATCATACCTGGCACAGAAAAAGTGGATGCAGAAATGTCCCCCCCCCCCTCTCATAACACTATAACATGTGGACATTCAATGAAGTTGAGTGTTAGAAGACTCAAGAAGGGCTTCTTTACACAGCCCATCGTTCAACTATGGAACTCCCTCCTGCAGGGGAGGCAATGATGGACACCAATTTGGATGGCTTTAAAAGAGGACTGGACAAATTCACAGAGGATAAAGCTATCAACGGCTATGCTCTGCCTCCTTGGTTGGAAGCAGGAATGTTTCTGAATACCAATTGCTAGAAGTTGCAGGAGGGGAAATTGCTCTCATGCTTAGATCCTGCTTGCTGGCTTCCCATTGGGGTATCTGGTTGGCCACTTTGAGAACAGGATGCTGGACTAGATGGGCCACTGGCCTGATCCAGCAGGCTCTTCTTATGTTCTAGGAGGGTGGCCGGCAGGACGACCAACAACCAGAGGCAGAATATGGCCAATTGAAGACCAAAGAGTGGCCATTGCCCAAGCCTGACTTGGAAACATTATAGTTCAGCCAGGTCAGGTAGAAACAATGTGCTCTCTGGAGAGTGTCCCTATGGTGTATCAATCACCATATTTTTCGCTCTATAAGATGCACCAGACCACAAGACGCACCTAGTTTTTGGAGGAGGGAAACAAGAAAAAAAATATTCTGAATCTCAGAAGCCAGAACAGCAAGAGGGATCGCTGCGCAGTGAAAGCAGCAATCCCTCTTGCTGTTCTGGCTTCTGGGATAGCTGTGCAGCCTGCATTCGCTCCATAAGACGCCCACACATTTCCCTTACTTTTTAGGAGGGAAAAAGTGAGTCTTATAGAGCAAAAAATATGGTAGTTTTCTTTCTTTTATATTCCACCTGTCAGGGAACTGCCATCAGTGCCGGAGGGAGAGAGCAAAATCCAGAGGGATTCCAGAGAGCGTCCCGGGATTGGGAGAGGCAGCCCATCTTCTGGGGAAGAGAACCAGCGTAGCACCAGTGGAGAAGGGGGGCAGATGGGGGAAGCAGTGAGGTGGTCCCAGGACTCCTTGCCGGGGACCAGCGGGGAGAGTAGAGGTCCTCCGCTGCCTACGCCCTCCTTGCGCAGAAGGCTTTCGCGCAGAGAGAGTAGGAGGAGACTAGGCGTCAAAGAGCTTCTTTGCTGGAAGAAGTTTAAGAAACGCCCACTGACGGATTCTGCCAGCGATTGAGACAGCCACGGGAGAGTGGCTTTCCGGACAGAAAAGGTTCACTCAGGCAACCCAGCCAGGTGTTTGCACCGGCTTATGCACAAGCAACCCCTAGAACCACTACACCACCTTCTTCCATTGTCAAACTCAAGGCTGTATACATGTGGTCTCCAGGCAGTCACCCATTTTTCCACTGACCAGGTCCAGAGCTATTTTGCTTCAGTAAATTTCCATTTGTTGCTCTGCTCCCTTTCTACCTCTGGCATTGTTCACCACTCACTCCCGCATGGCCCCTGGGAGAATGCCCAGAAGGGAATGAGACCCTCAGGTTGAAAAAAAACAGCATCTTTCTTGGATCATGTCTGCACCATACATTTAAAGCCCATGGCACCCCCTCCAATGAATCTTGGGAGCTGTAGTTTATGCCCCATACAGCTGGAATTATCAGCACCCTTAAAAAACTACCACTCCCAGGATTCCCATGGGGGAAGCCATGTGGGTGATGTGGATGTGACCTTAGAGCCACCGTACCTGATCACCATTATGGTGCAGCAGTGAACCTTAAGAAAATAGTAAGACTCCAGCAATCTCACGGGTAGGGCATGGAGGCAAAAGCCCTCCTTTACTGAACATAAGTAGAGCCTTGCTGCTGGGTCAGGCCAAAGGCCCATCCAGTATCCTGTTCCCACAGTGGCCAACCAGTGGGAAGCCCACAAGCAGAACCTGAGCATAAGAGCCTTCTCCCCTCCAGTTGCTTAAGACCATCACATAAGAGCAAAAAGAGAGCCTGCTGGATCATGCCAATGGTCCATCTATTCCAGCATCCTGTTCTCACGGGGTCAGCCAGATGTGCCAAAATTGCCTTGATTGAGGAGGAGGAGGAGGAGAGAGAGAGAGATGCTCAGGGACCACCAGTGAGGAGCATCCTGCCTCCTGCCCCTCTGAGCACCGGCCGTTTGACACTCGAGCCGCTCGGCAGTTTGATGGACGAGGAAGTGCTGATACAGCCAGCACTGTCTTCCGACTAACATCGCTCGATACTTTGCCGAATGCATCCATTTATACGCCGTGATATATAAGGCTATCAAGCGGGTGCAGTAATAGCTCCTGCGAGGATTGGGTTGGGCTCCCCTCCCCTCCCTTCCCGCGGTCCAGGGAGGAGGCGTAAATTTAGCAAAACAGCTTCACTAACCTTTGCCTGTCTATTATGCCCAAGCCTCTGGGGCCTGGTTGGAAATTCACATGTTGCCTAGGCTGGCCAAGAGTAGAGATGTTGGGGCCTCTGCCTGGCTGTAGCCAGCACCACATTGCATGGAGGACTGGTCTGCTAGGAAGAATGAGGCACTGCCCGCACCAACCTCACTCTGCGCTCAGCCAGCCTCCACCTGCCTGCCTTCTTACACAAGCAGTCCAGAGGGCGGCCCTAGCTATTAGCACCCTCCCCTTTCCATGCCCTTGTAGAACTCAGCATGGAGGAGGGGGAAACTAGAATTGGCTCTGCCTGTCATTGCCTCTGGCGCCACCTACTGTTGGCCTCCTGCCTTGCACCCTGCTTTTCCCAATGGATGCCAGGCCATGGCCTTCACTGGCCCTACTGTGCACCCTCCTTGAGTGTCTTTGGCTTGCTGGTTGTGTCCTTGAGCTCTGGTCTTGCCTCCTGCTTGTGTGAGAGTGTGCCTAGAAACCAGTCTGCTGTCTTTCTCGCTCCGCCCACTTTTGCCCTGTGACTGGCATGTGGCCCCCTGAAGGTTGCCCAGAAAGGAATGCGGCCCTCAGCATGACAACTGTCCTCCACTTCTGCCCTTTGTCAAAGGTAGAATCTAGTTCCACACCATCATCCTTTCTGCTGAGTAAGTTGCTAAGGCTCTTCTGGAGAGATGGCTCTGTATTGTTGCACCAAGCTGGCTCTCAGTCCATTCAATCAGTCAATGACTCAGTTCAATGACAGGCGCGGGGGGGGGGGGAGAGATTAATTGGACTTTTTAGTGTCAAGAAAAGGCAAGTAGAGTCTTAATCTCAGGGGGGGGGGTGTTCGAGCCCCACATTGGGTGAAATATTCCTGCATTGCAGCGGGTGGGCTAGATCAGCCTTTCTCAACCTGTGGGTCCCCAGATGTTGTGGAACTACAACTCCCATCACCCCTAGCTAGTAAAGCCAGAGCTCAGGGATGATGGGAGTTGTAGTCCAACAACATCTGGGGACCCACAGGTTGAGAACCACTATGCTAGATGGTCCTTGTGGTCCCTAACAACTCTGCAGTTTATGACTGTAAAATTATGCATGAAGAAGAGTTTGGAAGAAGAAGAGTTTGGACTTGATATCCCGCCTTTCACTCCCCTTAAGGAATCTCCAAGTGGCTAACAAGCTCCTTTCCCTTCCTCCCCCACAACAAACACTCTGTGAGCTGAGTGAGGCTAGGAGACTTCAGAGAAGTGTGACTAGCCCAAGGTCACCCAGCAGCTGCATGTGGAGGCGCGGGGAAGCGAACCCGGTTCACCAGATTACGAGTCCACTGCTCTTAACAACTGCACCACGCATGGTGCAGAGAAAATGGATAGAGCAAAGTTTTTGCTCTTTCTCTCAAAACACTGGGACTGAAAATTGGAACAGTCAGGACAAATAAAAGAAAGAACTTATTCAGGCAGCACAGAGTTAACTCACTCCCACTGGAGGCATCTATGGTCATCAACCTGGGTGGTTTTAAAAGAGGATTGGGCAAATCTGGTGGGGAATAAGGCTATCCATGCTGGCTATGCATTGCTTCCACAGTTGTGGAGATTATGCATCTGATGACCAGTTGCTGGAGCCCTCAGGAGGGGAGAGTGGCTCTTGTGCTCATGACCTGCTTGCAAGATGGGGACGCTTCCCACAGTCGTCAGGGTGGCCACCATGAGAATAGGATACTGGACATGTGGATAGCTCAGTTGGGTAGAGCGTGGTGTTGATAACGCCAAGGTCACAGGTTCGATTCCCTTATGGGACAGCTGCATATCCCTGCACTGCAGGGGGCTGGACCAGATGGTCCTCAGGGTCCCTTCCAACTCTATGATTCTGAGTGCACTAGATGGTTCCTAAGTTGTTGGACTATACGGAAATGGCAAAAATGACCAGGAAAATCAGGAGGACCAAAACTTCAGCAAAGGATGAAGGAGATTTATATTATATTTGGGAGACCACTGTAAACAGTAGAACTCTTTAAAGGTAAAGGTAAAGGTACCCCTGCCCCTACGGGCCAGTCTTGCCAGACTCTAGGGTTGTGCGCTCATCTCACTCTATAGGCCGGGAGCCAGTGCTGTCCGCAGACACTTCCGGGTCACGTGGCCAGCGTGACAAGCTGCATCTGGCGAGCCAGCACAGCACACGGAACGCCGTTTACCTTCCCGCTGGTAAGCGGTCCCTATTTATCTACTTGCACCCGGGGGTGCTTTCGAACTGCTAGGTTGGCAGGCGCTGGGACCGAACAACGGGAGCGCACCCCGCCGTGGGGATTCGAACCGCCGACCTTTCGATCGGCAAACCCTAGGCGCTGAGGCTTTTACCCACAGCGCCACCCGCGTCCCAGCGCAGGTCTTAAATAACTCTTGTAATGAAACAAAGACTTTGGACATAATGGAGAACTGGAAAATTAAAGTGACTTATAGTATGCAGTTGAAAAGGTTAAGTAAAGAACCTACGGAGGGGAGGAAGGGAGGCTAGAGATTCGGAAGAATATGGTGCATTTGTTATTATTTGTGATTTTGAATGTGAATATTAATTTGTAAAACCAAACAAAAACTATTAAAAAAGAAGAAGGATGGGCCACTCTTCTTATGCATATTAGTCGGTTTAATGATTAACCACCTAAAGCCCTTGACTGGCCAACAGTCCTCACTTTGACAGATGAGTTAAACCACAACCCTTCTGGTTTCTAATTGGCTCGCAAAATTGGCAGAGAGGCACGGCTTAACCTGGCCTTTGTGGACACCTCCCTTTCAGGCACAGATTACCCTGCGGATGTAGTCAAGAGTTTCCCCTGTTTAACCAGCCCGGCCACCGTGGCTTTTTTTTTTTGTGATAGGCGTATAACGTCGGCGGCTCCATCTCATCCTCCTTGCGCGAGAGCAGATAACATTCTGGGGTCAGTTTGCCCGGTGGGGTGTTTTCCTTGGGGACAGTCTTCGCCGGCTGCCAATATTGTTCTTCTCTTCCAGAAGTGAAGCTTCCCTCCGCCCCCAACCTTTGAAGTCCCCAAGGTGGTGGTGGTGGGACGGTGGGAGGGAGGGAGGGAGGTGTGATTCCAGAATCAAATATTCTGATTGTTTTGCGGGGAGACGATGCCATGCCACCCCTGTCCGAAACAAAAGAGGAAATCACCATAAAGTGGGGGTGGGGTGGGGGTTGCACACAGCTGAGATTAAAATGCAGCAAATGACTCGGGTCCCTCTCAGCTGTGGGGCAGGCCGAGTGGGATTAGATCTGATTCACAAAGGAAGGAGATTGTTTTATCGGGGGCGGGGGGGGGGGAGAAGGAAGCAGGGCCAGGAAGGGTCTGCTCAGAACACATGTCAAAACCCATCTTTACATTCCAGTGTCAAACCGTTTTGCTGAGAGAGAGAGAGAGAGAGAGAGAGAGACGGCAAGGCGAATGGCATTTACCGTAACTGCCTGGTGAGAAGAAGGAAGAGGCATTTCGAAATCAGCTGCATTTGGGGAGCTGGGAAGAAGGCAATGCAACAGCGAGAAGGCAGTAGCTGAGTTACTTGAAAGGCTATGTAACCCCACCATGCAGGCGGGTCAGGATTGGTGGTGGTCCTACTCCAGGAGCCCTAGCTCGAGGAAATTCAGGAAGTATCCTCTAGGAACTAGGCTTTTCCACAATTCCTTACTAGTAATACATACCCTCCAACATTGCTCTGATGAAAGTAGGGGTTAATAATAATAATAACAACAACAACAATAATACCCTGTCCATCTGACTGGGTTGCCCCAGACACTCTGAGTGGCTTCCAACATATATAAAAGCATAATAAAACATTAAACATTAAAAAAAACACCACCTTCCCTATACAGGGCTGCCTTCAGATAACTCGGGGGCTGGATAACTCCACACCCTAATGATAAGAGACGCGTCCTAAGGAAAAATGGGACATTCTGGGATCAAATCAGAAACTGGGACAGCTTCTGTAAATCTGGGGGTGTCCGTGGAAAATAGGGACACTTGGAGGGTCTGGCCATATCAATATACCTCCCTCAGCACACCTACATTCCACTTCTATTCAGCTGACATTCTGTGACATCACAGCAGCTCAGCGAATTGGTTTTGAGCATGGGAGGAACTTGCCAATATCTGCTAGATGGCAAACATTTTCAAAGCGCGCTCTCTCTCTCTTACCCACTCTCTCACAATATCATAGCTCAGTAATAAGAGCACCTACTTTGCATGCACAAGGTCCCAGGTTCTAGGTAGGGTTAGGAGATACTCCTGCCCGAAACCTTTGGACAGCTGCTGCCACTCAGCGTGGGCAAGACTGAGCTGGATGGACCAATGGCCTGACTCTGTACAAGGCAGCTTCCTCACATCTGTGTTAAAAAAAGGCTTCTGAGTCTCACGGCACAAGGCAGAAATTGGAAACATCTGAAATGTATGGACGAGCGTGGAGAATATCTGGCCGGGGTTCCATGGCGAAGAGCTTAAGAACAATACAGGACAAAACTGCCTGTGTCTCTTTGCAATTGGATGTGCAGCTAAACAGGCCCCTGCAATTCTAGCTCCTTGCCTCCCGCTAGCTCAGATGGAGAAGTTTGCTCAGGCGGCCTGACGCTGTGCACCTCAGGATGCGCAAGGCTGTTAAACAGCTGCCCAGCGTCCTCCAGGCCACGTGCCCTGCAGGCAGCAAGCCTGCGCCTGCGACAGCTTTGCAGTTTTATCAAGTGCCCAATTAAAATACTCTCACTCTGGTCGGAAGACAGCTGTGTCCTGCAAAGGCTGGGGTGACTTGACGTGTCCAGTCCAGCCTCTCACACTCTCCCATTTGCAGTAACAGGGGCTGCCCTGTTCCGAGACGAGGGTCCCCTCCTTCCTTCTTTCCCGCCCTGCTGAGTTTTCAGCTTTGCACATCAGGTACCATTTTTGTCTGAACTGCATGCGGCCGTGACGATCGAGGCTGGAGGTTTCGCTCCGCGGGATCATCGCCGACCATTTACATAGCCCCTTTCCCCCCACCCTCCAGATCATTGCTGCATCTCCCCTGAAGTAGAAAATGAAGCCCTGCAGAGGCAAACCAGCCTTCTGATATATTGGAAAATATTCCAGCAAAATTGCAAGAAGGGAATATAAGAAAGAGCTCTGCTGGATCAGAGCAACGGCCCATCTAGTCCAGCATCCTGTTCTCACAGCAGCCAACCAGATTGCTCTCCCTTATTGTGGCTTCCAGCAATGATCAAAACCTGTCCTGCTTTCATCAGACTACCAAGCCCATAATGCAGTGCGATTGTGAAGGACAGACCCCCCCTACTGCAAGAAACTGCTCAAGCACTGTACCTGCACACATGCCATACATTTCAAGCACATGGCTTCTCCCAGAGAATCCTGGGAACTGTAGTTCACCCTTCGTAGAGCTACAAACCTCAGCTCCCTTAACAAGCTACAGCTCCCAGGAGTCTTTGAGGTAAGTCATGTGCTTGAAATGTATGGCAGGCGCATGGCCTTAGATAATCATCTGAGGCTCTGCTCCAGATCTTTTCTTCCCCACTGTCTGAGATTAGATTCCTGGTAAGCAAAGGCAGTGTCAGGAGTCCAGCCTACACTCGAGTAGGACTCTGGCAGAGACACATGCCCGACTGGCATGTTCCCTCCCTCCTGGTCGATCGTTTGGGAGCTTCAAAAGCTTTCTTCAGCCTGAACATCACAGCAACTGATGCCAACTGACACTGGCACACTTAAGGATCTGCAGAGTTTGCGCATCTTGCGTGACAGACCTCAGAAACTCAGCTTATTGGCTGATCTACTTTATTTACATATAAACACACACGGAGCACTGCAACATGGCTCCCTCTCTCTCTAGCATCAGACAGCAAAGAGAAAAACAAAAACAAAACAAAGGACAATAGTCCCACTTCACAGAACACAGCAACACAAACATCCTGTCTCTGTCACTTCCCACTCCGTCGTGTGAAAGACAAAAATCCCATGACTGCAATCATAGATCAGGAATTCTAACAGGCAGGGCCTCCTCAGAGGTGGCACCATGCTTATGGAATGCCCTTCCCAGGGAGACTTGGCTAGTGCCAACTGCGTTATGATTCTGGCACCAGGAGAAAAACGTTTTTATTTGCTCTGGATTTCCAGCATGCAACGTTTACTGGTTTAAATGACTGTTCTATCCACCTTGCTGAATTTTTATCTGATCTGCAGTATTCTTTTAATAGTGATTTTTATCTATATTGGAAGAGTGTGTCCTCTTAGCAGATGGCACTTTTTCTTATACAGAGTGTGCAGTGTTTAGCTAGGGAATCTTGTCTAGAGAGCAGACTTTAGTTGTTACAAGCACACAAACACTCAGAGACGCTTGTAGGTAAGAAAATAATAAAGTCGTCTGTTGTAGGAAGTGCAAGTTGGATAGAAAAGTTTCTAGTTCTCACCGAACTAATCTAGAGAAGGACAGGGAGCCATGCTTGTGCCTTTGTTCTCTCAGATGATAGCTCCTGAGTGACCTCTCATCCTGAGATTCAAGAAGAAGTTGTAAAATAAGATGCCTCCTAAGACCTATCAGTCTAAACAACAAAGAGACAGAGAGAGAAGTCAGCATAGAGATCAAGATACGGAATTAGGCTAGAAATCTGGAGGTTCCTCACCTTCTCTGTCTTAACTCCATGCATTCCCCTCTTTTGAAAGGTGAGTTACACCCTAATTTCTAACCATCTACCTATTATTCATTCATTCTGTTGCTTTCTCTGTTTTTAATTCCCCAAGTGCTGTGCCGTGGAGCTCCTGATATAGCTCGATCTCTGAGCAAATATTGAAGAGTCCTGTTAGTCTTCCTCCATGTTACGGAGGCCTGGCTGGCCCCATCTACGTCAGGCATGTAGTGTTGCTGGTGTTATAAGAATTCTAAGGTCCCAAATATAAAATAAATGTTCATAAATGTACAAGGCAAACACATACATAAGTATATAAACCACAAGTGTCTGAAATAGAACAGGAGAGCAATCCTGAAGCTATTTTTACTCTTCCAGTGACCTCAAATATTTCTCTGTAAGGAGGAAGGAAATGGGAAACCCTCCTCATTGTCTATTGCTTACCCGTCTAAAAGGCATATGTGTGTGTGAATAGGGTGATCCTGTGACCTGGATTCAGGAATTAGAGTATTTACCATCACAAAAGAATTGCCAGGCTGCCCAGGTAAAGCAATCAGTGACCATCATCAAGTATCCTGGCAAACAGGATTTCTGCTGGAGACCACCTCTTTCTGTGATGTATGTATGATGTTTCGGAGGGTGGTCTTGAGTTACAGGGTGGCAATTTCAAGTCTACATAAGGGCTTGCACTCTATTGTTCTGGGTCCCTCCTGCCTCCCGTGTGAGGTAGTGAGCACCCTGCTGCAACAGTTAATAAAGATCAGGCTTACTAGCTGCATTGCTTCTCAATATTCTCTGGTTGGCCTCTGTTATTTTCTCCTTCTGATAGGGGACCTACTTATGAACTCTATACAGGCTCCTGGATACCCCATAAGGGGAAAGGAGCAGTATTTTCTTATAACATTGGTCTCATGCGATGGAATGCTCTCCCAGCAGAGATTCAGCAGGCACCCTTGCTTCTGACTCCCAAGAGACTTATTTTTATGTTGATCTATCCAGTCTTCCTCTCCCCAGTCTTATGGGTCCACTCTTTTGTGGATTTGCTTATTTCGTTTATTTATACTCACTCGTGAGAAAGGCTTCAGGAGCAAACCCTGAGGGGAAGTCCCAACCCATTGCCTTGCAGAAATCTTCGGGAGAGTAGAGTCCCTAAGGCGGTTGCACACCTCCTTCCAGCAACTCCTGCAGCCAAGCTGGTGCCAGATGTATTGCTCTGCTTTCCTTTGGACCAAATCTGTGAGGCTGAGAGGCGACAACCCAGGGCCTCCATGCACACTGCCCAGGCTTGCACCCCAGAGAGGTCATTTTTGGTGCTGATGATGCAGGAAAAACAATGCAGGAGGCAGCAGTGACGAGTTACTGGTCTCTGCAGCCACAGCAGGCGCTGTGATTCTCCAGCAGTTTGAGTTCACCCCGGAGATGCACTCAATTGTCTCTCAAGACAGATGGACACCAACATCACCACCAACAATGTATTTGTGAAATATTGTTGTACACTGCCTTGATGTTATGCATGAGATGGGGGTCTATAAATATTTTACAAATAAATAAATTTGATAACAAAAACCAACAGCCTTGCCGATTCTAAGGGGGGAGAAGTCCGGTAGTTTTGAGATTTTTTTGGGGGGGGATGTTTGGAGGAGGTGGTGCAACCTTGGGACCCCCTGTGTACATCATCCAGTGTTCCATATGTGAAATATTTATTTCCTGAATTTTATATTCTGCTTGATTGTAAAACGACGAAATTATCAGTAAAAACGGTGAAAAATATATTTTTTTTTATAAAAAAAAATCATTCAATTTTTAAATGAATAAACTGAAATTCAGATTAAAATATTTGGAGAGGCTTGTGTAAACAAAAATAAGAACAGAAGAACAGCCTCCTAGATCAGGCCAATAATCCACTTAGACCAGCATCCTGTTCTCACAGTGGCCAACCAGCTGCCCTTAATAGGAAACCAGTAAGCATAATTTGAGCACAAGAGCACCCTCCCCTATGTGGTTTCCAGCAGTTGGTATTCAGAAGCATTGTTGCCTCCAGCTATGGAGGGTGGAGCATAGCCATCGTGGCTACGAGCAACTCATGGTCTTCTCCACCATGAATTTGTCCAATCCTCTTTTAAAGTCATCCAAGTTGGTGACCATCACTGCCTCCTGTGGCAGTTCAATAGTTTAACTATGTGCGGTTTGAAGAAGTGCTTTCTCTTGGGCAGAGAGAGAGGTTTGGAAGAGATTCTTACTCTCTGGTGAGAGCCAGTGTGGTCTAGTGGTTCAGAGCGGTAGACTCGTAATCTGGTGAACCTGGTTCGCTTCCCTGCTCCTCCACATGCAGCTGCTGGGTGACCTTGGCCTAGTCACACTCAGTCTCTCAGCCTCGCTCACCTCACAGAGTGTTTGTTGTGGGGGAGGAAGGGAAAGGAGAATGTTAGCCGCTTTGAGACTCCTTCGGGTAGTGATAAAGCGGGATATCAAATCCAAACTCTTCTTCTTCTTTACTTGCTCATAGCAGAGTTAGCCCAATGGCAATTCCTCCGAGCACATTAAAAATTGGTTAGATTTTCATCTGTCCTCATCCACCTTTAAACAAATATTCAACACCAAAACATTTAGGTTAGAATAAATCACAGGCATTTAGCTTTGTAAACAGGTGAACTTTTTCACTTCCAAAAGTTTCAGAAGCTACAGCAACCAAATCTCCATCCATTGGCCGTAAAATAAGAAAAGGGGTTCCAAGTGACTTAAAAACAAAGGATTTAGTTTCTTTACAAAAAATTAAAAATAAATCATGCAGTTGTTGCAAATGCAGACAGTAAAAATATCATTTTAGAAAGATTCATTCACTTGTCTTTTCTCTACAGCTGGGAGCCATGCTGCAGCTCCAGCTTCTTTGAGGAAGCTCAGAGAAAGGGAGGAAGTAAAGCCTGCTGGAAGCCTGCTAAGTCTCACCCACTGGCTACTTGAGCTCAAGGCTCAGGTTAACCCTTTCATGAATATGAGCTAATAACTAGCTGTTACAACATTCCTCCCCACCAGGTGCCAAAAAGAGTAAAGTGAAGACACCTGCCTGGCGTCAACAGGCAGGGAGTGGGTCAACAGACAAGTGTGGGTGCTGCCACCCTAAAATCTTGATTTCATTATATATATGTAACATCACTAACAACAGAAAGTGTGGGTCTTTGCTCTGAGGAGCTTGCAATCCAAATGTATACAGTAAAGGAAACCAGAGAAGAAGGTGACAGGTAAGAAGGATCAGAATATTTTTCATTTCTGTGGGGGGAAATTTTGCAGATCCGTTTTTGCCTGAAGGCTGCTTTTATACTTCAAATACATCTGAATGACAAAAATCTCAAACGAAAAATCTTATTTGAATGTGTTTGCATAAAAATTGACGCTGTATATAACACGTTCTTTCTCTGAAAGTTTTTGATATTCCTATTATAGGTATCATTGGGTTTAACAGTTTTAGGAAAAGAACTGCATCTTCTGCAACTGAATATGTTAAATATCATTGCCTTAAATCTCAGCACCTAACCTCACCAAGATAAATTACAAGAGCAAAACTTGGAAGAGTCATAAAGTTGGAAGGGAGCCCCTAAGAACCATCTAGTCTAATTCCCTGCAATGCAGGAATCACAGCTAAATAATCCCTGTTTAAAAAACTCTAAAGTTTAGGTAGTTAATTTAAAAAAAAATCCGGATGAGGGATAAGGAAATATTTTGAGAGGCATTTCAAATTTCATATTTCATATTTTGAAAGACACACACACCACTCATAGGAGAATTGAAACTGACCATGTGGAGAAACTTTACGCACCGTATTGCTGATGCGAAACTTCATTCAAAAAATCAACCATGAATCAGACCATTTCAACAAACTTCTCATCTTATTTCAGCTCATTTCTCAACCTGCCTTTGGTGCTGTGGGTAAATATATGTCCCTGAAGTTCAGATTTTTGGGTTTGTTTGTTGGGTCACATAATCAAGAAACTGGGTTCTTGGCTAGCAAACAATAAACCTCCAGTGTTCGGCTCTCGGTTTCACTGTTTGGATTGTGTGTCCTGGTGAATCAGTGAAAGAGACTCCAGTGGAAGTTTGCTAGTTTAGACCACTGGTCTTCAACTAGTAGGTCAGAATCCTCTCCTGGGTCACGGCCTGATCCAAGGTGGGTCACAACAGGAGCACTACCACCAAGCAGATACAGTGGAACCTCGGTTTTTGAGTGTCTCAGAAGCCGAATGATTCGGAACCCAAATGCTGAAAACCCGGAAGTGAATGCTTCCATTTTCAAACGCGCCTTGGAAGTCAAACAGCTTCCGAGGCGCATTTCTCCATTTTCTCAATGGACTTTGCCAACCGCCCATTGCGCCTCAGTTGTCAAACGTTTCGGAAGCCAAATGGTCTTCCAGAACGGATTACGTTCAACAACCAAGGCTCCACTGTATAGGGCAAAAGAATAAGGAATGAGTCCCCAAATGCATAACTGGGTTTAAGGCAGGTCCTTGGTCTGAAATGGTTCAAGTCTAATGGTTTAGACTACCTTTGAATCTGGATCAGGGTTTGATTTGACCCCTCCCCAGAGGTTTAAACTCCAAAACCCACAGCTGGACAACACCTTTGTTGTTTAGTATGCAGACCCTCAAAGTGTCCCTATTTTCCAGGGACAGTCCTTGATTTACAGAAGCCGTCCCAGTTTCTAATTTGACGCAGGGGCATGCATACCCCAAACATTTTGTGAATCTTTGTACTTTTGTCCAGTTACTGTATTTATTTCCCCCGATTTGAACTATAAAGTGGTGATTTTCTTTTCTTTCTTTCTTTTTTTTATATTAATATTTATTCATTTTCACAAACAGTTTTATACAGCCAATCGCATTTTATCACACATTCTTTTTTTTTTACTTCCCTCAGTTTCTCTGCCAATCTTCTGTTTACATTTATAGTTTTAACACATTTCTAAACTTAATATTGGCTTTAAATATCTCCTCTCCATCTTACTCTCTTTTTTACAATATTCCTTGTTTTTTCACAGAGTCTCTTGAAAACCAACAAGCGTTATCTGTTCATCACTTATACTAAAGTGGTGATTTTCTTGAGTCAAAATGAGAGTACCCCTTAACATTTTTTTAAAGACAAAAAAGCACTGGATGTCCCTATTTTCATCCAAGAAAAGTTGGAGGGTATGGAGTTATGTGACCCCTGAGCCATAGGTAACTATACAACCTTTAGTAACTCTGTCCTCCAAGGAGATAAGTACTGGTAACTATACAACCTTTAGAAGACATCTGAAGGCAGCCCTGTACAGGGAAGTTTATTTTAATGTTTTGTGTTTTACAGTGGTACCTCAGGTTACAAACACTTCAGGTGACAGACTCCGCTAACCCGGAAGTAGTACCTCGGGTTAAGAACTTTACCTCAGGATGAGAACAGAAATTGTGCTGCGGCGGCGTGGCAGCAGCAGGAGGCCCCATTAGCTAAAGTGGTACCTCAGGTTAAGAACGGTTATAGGTTAAGAACGGACCTCCGGAACAAATTAAGTTCGTAACCAGAGGTACCACTCTATTATGTTTTTATATGTGTTGGAAGTTGCCCAACACATATAAAAACATAGTAGCCACGGTTGGAGGTAGCAATGCTGGTATTCAGGGGGAAACCAGGGAAGGGGACTCTTCAGCATCAATTTGGTCGCTGTGAGAACAGGATGCTGGAATAGATGGACCATTGGCTGGATCCAGGAGGAATCTTCTCATGTAGAGACATTCTAGGAGGGTGAAGGCAGGACAACCCACAAAGTCTTGATCGAGGGTGCAAGGGGCTGGTCACCTGAGAGCAGGATGCTGGGACATATGGGCCGTTGGCCTGATCTCGCAGGCCCTTCGTGTGCGCTCATGCATTCCCATGTATGGGCTCGCGGTCCTTCACCCCAAGATATTCACAGCCTCTCCCCCGCCATAGCCCCAGATGGAACCATCGCCCGGAATGGAGAGGTCACTGGAAATGGCAGGCAAGGCAGGCCAGAAGTAATCAACCCGCCGGGCGACCCTTCACCCCTTCCTCGGCGTTACACATGCCCGGGCTAATACACTTGAGTCCAGCTGCTTGAGCAGCTGACCCCCCTCCCTCCCCCCCCAAAGGCCCCCTTGCTGACAAAAGGCCTATCTTCTCTCCACCTAAATGATTTAAATTCTAATCAAACATCATTTATAGTACATCTCGCAGCCGTCTCCTGGGAACGGCTCCCACGTGAGCTGTTGCCAGGGCAACCAGGGGGTCTCATTTCAGAAATGTCAGATTGCATTATTGTCTTCACACTTCTCTGATAACCTGGTGTCTCTCTCTCCTCCTCTCCACCATCCCTGTGGTTTTCACTGTCTCCCCCCCCTTCAACTCCTCCCCGCACCAATCCGCCGCCCCCCCCCCTTTGCAAACCCCTGCATCCCAGGAGAAAATTACCAGCTCTATTTCATTACCTGCTCTAGCCTCCATCATCACCCCTCCTCTTACACACACACACACACACACACACACACTTCTCCCCTTTGGGGCTTGACTGTGTGGTCTGGTGTCATTTCATTTCACTAGATATGAAAATGAGACATGGATTTTGTGTGTGCGCGCGCACTGGCGATGATAGCACAAGCACAGTTGTTCCTGCAAATCTCCCTGGAATCGGGCTGGTTTTTGGTGGTGGGAGGCTACAGGTTCTAGACCTAGTCCCTGTCACCCACGGCTATGAGACCCAGGAGAAATCTGGGGCTATAGGAGCAAGGTGCCTGCCACAGGCCTCTCACGTGGCTTTTAAAGATCCTTTCAAAAGAGAAAACATATTTTCAGCAAGGAACAGGGCTGTTCCTTGTACACCAAGGCTGTGCATGTGTCATAAAACACACATATTTCAAAGACTCCAGGGAACTGTAGTTCATTAAAAGTGCTGGCAATTGCTGCTCCATGAGGGGTAAACTATAGTTCCCATGGTTTTTTTGGGTGTATGTGTGTGTGGAATGTGCTTTAAATTTGCAAAAGAGTAGTCTCTGTATAGGAGTAAGACCTCAGAGCAAAAGAGCAGTCTCGTCTTGGAGAAAGACCAGTCAGTCCCTCACTTTGATTTAGTCTGACACCTCATTGCATGGGACTGTCCTTTGGTTTGAGGGAGCCCAGAGCAAAATGCCCTCTGCTGAACGCCTCCTACATCAATGAAACAGCAGTGGGTGCCCAATTTTGCCTCACCAAAGAAGGATGCACAGATTTGAATGTGCTATTTCCCCCCCCCCCAGATGCAAATTTAGAAAAAACTCCCCCAAATTTAAATAGAAATACAGTTCAGCTTGCTGTGCTGAGGAAGGTTGTGGGTCCCTCCAGATGTCCTTCATTTGTGATGATTTGTGCTCACAGCAGACACACACGAACCTGCTTTCTTTTCTTTATAATTTTTTCAACATATCATTTTCAACAATAATTAAACGTACTTTTACATCTTATACATTTTTTTTACTTCCATCGAGTCACATCTGAAAATTTTCCAGTCTATTCTCTTAATTCACATTTCTTATTTTCACTATTACAATTAAATCTCATAACTAATATCTCTCTTCTTTGCAATATTTCATATATTTCTCCTTACAAAACTTCTTGTAGTCCTACTAGCGTAATTTGTTGATTACAGTTGCTCTTTAAATAATTCGTATATTTCTTCCAATCTTCTGTGAATCTCTGGTCCTGCAGGTTTCGAATCCTTCCTGTCATTTTATCCAATTCTGCGTAGTCCATTAATTTTGTATGCCATTCTTCTTTCATCGGTATTTCTTCTTGCTTCCATTTCTGAGCCAACAATACTCTTGCCGCTCACACGCGGACCTGCTTTCAACACCGTTGGTGCCCACAAAAGTTTGCACACCCCATTGCTTCTTGCTGAAATCCGGTAACTTTTTAACACCACAAATGTTCCAGTTATTATTGATGACACTGATATCCTGCCATTCCTCTAAGTTGCTCAAGGAGCTCTCCTCTTCCTCCCCCTTTTAATCATTATGACGACCCTGAGAGGTAAGCTTAGACTGAGAGACAGTGACTAGCCTAAGCTCAGCTGGTGAGTTTTGTGGCTGAGCAGGGATTTGACCCCTAGTCTCCTAAGTCCTAGCCTGACACTCTTAACCACTATACAACACTGCCTTTCTCTTGTTGCACTGGGGCACCAGGGTGTCGCTCCAGACAGCAAGAATGTGGTAACGCTGGAGAAGCGTGGCAGAAGAATGTGCAGCAAATCTTGCATAAATTCACACTGAGGCATTCTTATTGCATCTATGACATGTTTCATGCTACACCTGCAAAATACAGTGGACGCTCGGGTTGCGAACATGATCTGTGTGGGATGCATGTTTGCAATTTGCAGTGTTCGCAACCCGTGTCTGCATGTCTGCGCATGCGTGGGTTGCGATTCGGTGCTTCTGCGCATGCGCAAAGAGCGATTTAGCACTTCTGCGCATGTGCGACCGCCAAAACCTGGAAGTAACCCATTCCAGTACTTCCGGGTTTCGGTGGTCCGTAACCCGAAAAAACGCAACCTGAAGTGGCTGTAACCCGAGGTATGACTGTAATCATAATGATACCATTCTTCAGGGTCCTATGACCAGGAGGTCTATGGCCCCATTCACAGCTTGCATTTAAAATGCTATGATATCACTTTAACAGTCATGGCTTCCCCCAAAGGATTCTGGGAGACTTAGTTTGTTAAGGGTGCTGACAGTTGTTAGCAGGCACACACACCCCATTCCAATCACAGAGGTAAAATTCCCATAGTTCCCCGGGAAGAGGGATTGATTGTTAAACCACTCTGGGAATTGTAGCTCTGTGAGGGGAACAGGGGGCTCCTCACAATTCTCAGCACCCTTGCCAAACTACAGTTCTCAGGCTGTTTTGAGAGAAGCCATGTTTAAAGTGTAACGATTCTGCTTTGGATGCATAGTGTGGATGGGGCATTAAAGATCAACTTTGTTGGACTGGTCATGTTGTTCGGATGTCTGATTATCATCTTCGAAAGCAACTACTCCATTCCAAACTTTAAAATGGAAAGCGTAATGCTGGTGGTCAACAAAAGAGGTTTAAAGACTCTCTCAAGGCAAATCTAACAAAATCTATAAACACCAACAATTGGGAAACACTGGCCTTTGAGTGCTCCAACTGGAGAACAGCCTTTACCAAAGGTGTCATGGGCTTTGAAGATACTCGAACTCAGGACACAAGGGAGAAACATGCTAAGAGGAAGGCACGCTTGGCAAATCCACACCGTGATCAACTCCCACCCGGAAACCTATGTCCCCACTGTGGAAGGACGTGTGGATTCAGAATTGGCCTCCACAGTCACTTATGGGCTCACTGTTAAACCCGTGTTTATTGAAGACAATCTTACTCGGCTACGAGTGATCGCCAAAGAAGAAGAAAGATTTATAAAATGCCATTGCAGGGCTTGAAGTTGCCCACCCACAGGTAGCACCTTTATAGCAGATCAGGCACACAGGTCATCATCTTCTCCAGGATGGGGAGATATTCCATGTTTTTATTGCCTCCCCCCCACCAGCCATTATTTCTAAATTTGCATCTATACTTACACTCTAAAAATTTTGGGCACACACACATAGCATATTCCACAGAAAGCCAATCCTTTGCCCTTCAAAATTTAGGAAATGTTCCCTGAGAAAATTACACATTATTTTAGCACATAGAACGATCCCATCTGTGGGCTCTCTTAATTACTCTAAATATTTCCTCTACAGAAGGAAATATCTTGGAGACCCCTTTCCCAATAGTTCTTTCCCTTACAAACCCTACAAATCCTAAGGGTGTGTGAATAGGGTATGCCTGTGACCTGGATTCAAGAACCGAAGTATTTGCCATCTCAAAAGAATGGCCAGGCTGCCCAGGTAATACAATCAGTAAAACCTTATCAGGTATCTTGACAGACAGGAGAGAAGCTACACTCTCAAATTTCTGTGATAGACCGCCTATTTCTGTGATGTATGTATGATGCTTTTAGGGTGGTCTTTGGTTAAGGGGTTGGGCAATGTCTAAAGCTTTTAAAAAGACTTGCAAGGTGGGAGTGGAGGGTGGGAACTCTGTTGTGCAACAGAAAAATAAAGACCTGCCTTGCTTTTTCTGGATCCTGCCTCCATTTATTCTTCTCTGACCAATCATGGACGTAGGGGACTCAGAGTCCCTTGGTGAGTTGAGCAGCAAAAGCCATCCCCTCAGTTTTTCTACAACACATATACATTAGATTTTGTGCAGCTTTCCTGCAAACTGGTCTCCTTTTACTTAGTGAGGCATAAGCGGCCAACCTGTTTAAAGGGCATCCCATTTATATCTTCCCCAGGGACAAAATAAAGACACTGTTTAATCAGGGGCAGGGACCAGGGATTGTCCTTGGTTAGGGATGGGGGCAGAAATTAGATCCGGTTTGCATTCAAAGGCAAGCCTTCCTGATTTGCACATTCCAGAGCAAAGCGAAACCGCAGCCCACCTTCAAAATTTGCCTTTCTCCAAATTCTGCAAGGAAGTTCCTCCAGCTAAGTAAAGTGTGCAAAGTTGCATGGGTGCAAAAGTGTGCGTAAAAAGGCATGCATTTGTGAAAAACGAAATGCAAAAATTCATTGCATTGGGAAAACTGCTTTGCAATTTTGCAAAGTGTGTATTAGGCAGAAACCACACACAAAAAGGGTCTGTTTTCAGCACAGTGAACACTACAATTCTGATGATTTTTCAAAAGGACTGTTTTTATATATTTTAAAAATTTCAAACTGCTTGAAAATGTGGTGAAGTGAGCTTAAGTGTGGGTAAATGAGCTGCTGAAGGAAACTTGGTAAATAGGATGCCTGGATTTTGGGCAACCCCCCTGTTCTTTGGTTGCCCTTGATATCCAGCTCCTTCATTGACAACCCTTTCCTCCTCCCTCCTCTTTCCTTTACCTTGTGTGTCATGTGCTTTAAAATGTTGTCCCAAAGGGCAGGGCCCTTATTTACACATTGTGTGTGTGTGTGTGTGTGTGTGTGTGTGTGTGTGTGTGTGTTAAGAAGAGTTTGGATTTGATATCCTGTTTTATCACTACCCGAAGGAGTCTCAAAGTGGCTAACATTCTCCTTTCCCTTCCTCCCCCACAACAAACACTCTGTGAGGTGAGTGGGGCTGAGAGACTTCAGAGAAGTGTGACTAGCCCAAGGTCAGGGAAGCGAACCCGGTTCACCAGATTATGAGTCTACCGCTCTTAACCACTACACCACACTGGCCCCCTGAGAATCTTTTTGGCAAAGGGGTGTGGGGCATTATTATTACTTTTTTAATGCCACTAATACAACACATGCCCCCTTAAAATCCCCCAATGCTTTTGGTTCCTGCCTGGCACCTGTGTGCGCCTGGGCACATTAGAAGGGAACACGTCCACTCGCAGACTGGCACTGCCAAGTCAGAGTGGGTGGGCTCTCTCTGATGAATGTGTGCGCCTGTAATGAACCTTCTCTGCGAAGAATAAACCCGCCCTGGCCCAGGCGGTTAATATTTAACTGAATCAAGAGCCATAAATATGGAAAATGGGACTTTTAATTAAATAAGCAGCTTTTAAAAAGACCCTTGGGCCGGAGAGGCTTTTGTTTAAATATGATTGATTGGTCTCCTTTTCTCGTCTGCTTGTTAAAAGTCCAACGAGAGGGGCTGCTCGGTCCCTGTCACACTCCAGAGGCCTGGCTGCTTACAGGGATGTCTTCCAGGTGGGCCGGGCACAGGGGGGCAGTTTCTGAAAGAAGGAGGGTTTCGTATTTTAGTGGGGAAAGGCCTTAGCTTGTTGGTTGGAGAATCTCCTTTGCGGGCAGAAGGTTCACAGGTTCAATCTCCAACATCTGCAGGTGGGGCTGGGAATATCACCTGCCTAAAATCCCAGACAGCAGCTGCCAGTCAGTGCAGATGATACTGGCCTGAATGGACCAATGTTCAGACTGATATATGAGAGCCTCCTATGTTCCTATTTAATTCAGCACTTCGTTTATAACACTGAGGACTAGAACCTCATTTTTTTTCCTTTAGAGGAAGGGCTGCAACTAATTTCATTTCACTTTTAATTTGTATACAACCTTTCTATATTACTAAAAAAGGTAAAAGGGTAAAGGACCCCTGGATGGTTAAGTCCATTCAAAGGTGACTATGGGGTTGCGGCGCTCATCTCGCTTTCAGGCCAAAGGATCTGGTGTTTGTCTACAGACAGCTTTCTGGGCCATGTGGTTTACAAGCTGAAGAAATGACAAAATATACAACCATCACACACCTTACAACAATATGATCCAATGCAAATAACAACAACAACAATGTAACTTTAACAACTTATATCAAAGTAATATTCAATAATCCATTAGAATATAATTCAGCGGTACCTTGGTTTCTGAACGTAATCTGTTCTGGAAGAGTTAGTTTTTTGAATGTTTCTGCTTCCGAAACATTCAAAAACTGAAGCATTTTCTTCTGGAAGCATTTACTTACGGAAAACTCAATGCAGAAGCCACTTGGCACATTCGACTTCTGAAAAGCGTTCAAAAACCAAAGCAGTTACTTCTGGGTTTCCAGCGTTCGAAAACTGAAATGTTCAACTTCGGAGACGTTCAGAAACTGAGGTACCACTGTAGTATGCAAAAAACAAATAATAATTAGGCATAAAATCACTCTTAAGAATTACAGCAATTAATTACTAAATGATTAGCAATGTAAATAACAGCAATAAAAATAATGCAATAAATAGAACAATACAGGGAAACCACATTAAAGGATCAAATTGAGAAACAAAGAGACATAACTTGCAAAATTAATGCTTTTTTTCAATCCCTGAACTCCTCCTCTCTCTCTTCCCAGCTGAACCAATGAACTTAGGATCCATCTTGGTTTGAATTATGCACACAATAAATTTTGTTGGGTCAAAGTTAGGACTCATTTTCCAGAGGTACGACCATACAAAGTTTGACTTCCAAAGCAACTAATTTTGGATCTCAGAAGTACACTGGTACCTCGGGTTAAGTACTTAATTCTTAACCTGAAACTGTTCTTAACCTGAAGCACCACTTTAGCCAATGGGGCCTCCTGCTGCTGCCGTGCTGCCGGAGCACAATTTCTGTTCTCATCCTGAAGCAAAGTTCTTAACCTGAGGTACTATTTCTGAGTTAGTGGAATCTGTAACCTGAAGCGTATGTAACCCGAGGTACCACTGTATCTCTTAGTCAAATGACCAGGACCAGCCCAACACATTTTGCTGCCTGAGGCAAAGGTCAATATATCCCCTCTCTCCTGTTTCCATGTGCAAAAGCCATCCAGTTTGGCAGCTGCATCTTACTTTGGCACTGTAACTGGGTCAGGATCCCCTGCTGCACCTGAGAGACGCTGGCTAGATTAGGGCTGTCCATGTGACATATGCTTAAATGTCTCCCTATTAACTTGTCAGCTATTACACCTGAGCTCAGACAACTGCACTGGTCATCGTTTTGCTACCAGGATGAGCTCAAGGTGTTACTATTAGTATGTAAAGCTCTCAACATTATGAGACCAGTTTACCAGCAAGATCACCTTGCCCACTTCAATCAGGATACAGGTCCCACATAACACCATCTTTTGGTATAGCAACACCTACAACTTTGGAACTTCTTGCTTGTTGACGTGAGGCAGACACCTTCACCATATTCTTTTTGGAACCTGCGCAAAGCATTCTTGTTTAGACAAGACTACCCAGATGTTTACAAAACTCATGCGAGTTTTATTCTGTTTTTAGTCTATTGCCATTTTAACTTTTCATTATTGCTCATTTTTCTTAGGTACAGTCATACTTTGGTTTTCAAACAGCTCAGGTCTCTAATATTTCGGCTCCCGAACGCTGCAACCCTGGAAGTGAGTGTTTTGGTCTGCGAACTATTTTTGGAAGCCAAACATCCGACAGGGCTTCTGTGGCTTCTGATTGGCTGCAGGAGCTTCCCGCAGCCAATCAGAAGCTGTGTTTTGGTTTTTGAATGTTTTGGAAGTCGAACGGATTCCGTTCAACTTCCAAGGTACGAGTGTGTGTGTGTGTGTGTGTGTGTGTGTGTGTGTGTGTAAACCGCTTTGAGGTTTGTTTTCTGCAGTCAAGCGGTGTATCCCTTTTATGATATAAAACAAATTGCTGCCCACCCTGCAAATTATGAGGCACCCATTGAAACCACCCAAATAGTCACAGACAGTAAGCTGCCTTGTGATTGTGCTCAGGTCCTTCCTATTGTGTGCCCTGGGGAGACTAGGACAAACCCCTTCGCCGCATGAATCATTTTGAAGCGGACAGTGCCCTCCAGATGTGAAAAGGAAACTCATGTCAAGTTCAAATGGCTTGATGAGGAGTAATTGCCTCCAGCTGTTTTAGGAATAACAGAACTGATAGCACAGAGGATGGAACTTGCGGGTTTGATTGGTTGGGTGGGTGGATGGATAGACAGATACACAACTAAGTTCTACTTAGCAGAAGTGTACCTAGGACGCGGATAGCGCTGTTGTCTAAACCACTGAGCCCCTTGGGCTTGCCAATCCGAAGGTCGGCAGTTCGAATCCCTGTGACGGAGTGAGCTCCTGTTGCTCGGTCCTAGCTTCTGCCAACCTAGCAGTTCGAAAGCACACCAGTGCAAGTAGATAAATCGGTACCGCTGCGACGGGAAGGTAAACGGCGTTTCTGTGCCCTCTGGTTTCTGTCACGGTGTTCTGTTGTGCCAGAAGCGGTTTGGTCATGCTGGCCACATCACCCAGAAAGCTGTCTGTAAGCAAACGCCGGCTCCCTCGGCCTGAAGTGAGATAGGCGCTGCAATCCCATAGTCGCCTTTGAGTGGACTTAACCGTCATGGGGTCTTTTACCTTTTTCCTGGGGTCCCTTGCACCCTTTGGCAAGGAGGTGTATCCGCACACCCCCCCAAATCACTTTGCTTGAATAGACGCATTAGAAATTCCTACATTTTACACAACCCAAGGGGAGCGGAGGAGGAAGGGCGGGAAAAATTCACACACCTTTGTGTCACAGTACAAGGAGGACATGAAGCTTCTTTTGCGGTGGAATCTACACACATATAAAAAACTGTTCCAAAAATGCTTTTTTTTAAAGCGTTTTTAAAAATACATTGAATTTTCCATAAGGCTCACCATCGCCATCTAGTGCCACATTGTATATTGCACTAAAAACACACTATAAACATTTTATTTGCGGCTGTATAGCTGAGTCCACATGGGTCTGATCCCGCTGAGATAGCAGGCTGTTTTGTCATGCAGTCCTGCGTCATACACTCCATAGGTGATTTTGGAGTCCCTCCCTTTGGCGTGCACCCGCAGCAGGGGCCGGTTTCGCTGATCCCTACGCACAACTCTGCTACTCAGAGTAAATCTGAAGGAACCTCAGCTCATCACATCCATTATTTTTTATGGATATGCTCTGAGCGGGATTAACGTTGGATACAAATCCAGGTGAGGGTGAACTATTGATAGCCAACAGCCATTCCCAACGAAACCTCCACACAGGTAGGAAACTTTAAGGTCACATTCACGCCTGTGATGCCACTTCAAACAGTCTCAGCTTCCCTCAAAGAATTCTGGGTGCTGTGATTTGCTAAGGGTGCTGAGCATTTTTAGGTGACCCCCTTATTCCTCTCAGAGAGCTACAATTCCCAGAGTTTCCTGGGAAGATGGATTGATTGTTAAACCACTCTAGGAACTGCACAAGGCAGTGGTTCCTAATGAGCGAAGTTCTTCAAAAGCCAAGGCTTTTGAAACTATTGACATTTCTACAGTAGTTTTTGTTATGTGAATGGTGCCATGGAACACAAACTGGGAACCACCGGTATATGGTACAGTGGTGCCTCGGGTTAAGTACTTAATTCGTTCCTGAGGTCCGTTCTTAACCTGAAACTGTTCTTAACCTGAAGCACCACTTTAGCTAATGGGGCCTCCCGCTGCCACCGCACCGCTGGAGCACGATTTCTGTTCTCATCCTGAAGCAAAGTTCTTAACCCGAGGTACAATTTCTTGGTTAGCGGAGTCTGTAACCTGAAGCGTATGTAACCTGAAGCGTATGTAACCTGCGGTACCACTGTATAAGGTTAGCTTCCTATGTCTTAAAAGAAGGACTGGAGAGCCTCTCTTCTATGTGCAGAAGGTCCCAGGTTCAAATCCCCAGCATCTCCAGGTAGGCCTGGGAGACACTCCTGCCTGAAACCCTGGAGAGCATCTGCCAGTCAGTGTAGGCAATATTGAGCTCGATGGACCAAGGGTCTTACTTGGGATAAGCCAGCTTCTTTTTGCTCCCTTTTCAATCAACCTTTTGTTCAGAACAATGAGGGCTAGAATCTTGCATTATTTTTGAAGATTTTGCATATCCGTATCAGAGCTTTGTGTGCAGAAAGTCCCAGGTTCAGTCCCCAGGTAGGGCTGTGAGAGACTCCCTGCCTGAAACCACTACCTGTCAGTGTAGACACTGCTAGTCTAGATGGACCAAGGGCTAGGCTCAGTAAAAAGCAGCTTCCGAGGTTTCCTCTTGGGCAGCCGATGTGATGGAGGTGACTGTAAGTTGCCTCTGGCTCAGCTAAGGTGGCTGGTCTTGCTGCAGCTGTGTGTGTGTGTGGAGTGACATTGGAGCTTAGATGCGAGACGGTTACACACACACACATACACACACACCCTCCGTGGCCCCCTCCTCACACACTGCTCATCTGTGGTGGTTCGCAGCTACCTGAGCTGAGAAAAAAGAGATAAGAGGGGGGGAGAGAGGCAACTCATCATCCGAGGGGTCCAGCTACTCGCCCCGTTGCCATGGCAGCAGCTGTGGCTTGGCGGAGGCAGGCATGAGTGATGGCGCAAGGATGTGCCCCAAGGCTCTCTCCATAAAGCCGGGATACGGCAGCTGTAAATCGCCCTCCTCGGAGCCGGTGGGCCTGGAGGAGGAGGCAGCCTCGGCCATTCCTGCCAGGAAAGAAAAGAGGGAAGAAAAGCGAAAAAGAAAGGGATGGGGGGAGAACGCAGCGAGGAAATATTGAAGGCTGTCTGGGCCCTTTTGATGGAAGGCACATGCCATCCCTGAGCATCTTTGGGGTGTCCAGGTGCACGCATGGATTGTGCAACAGACTGAACGCTGGCCTTGGATCTGGGAAGGAGGGGCATTGTTAGATTGCAGCTCTCTCTTCTGCCAGGAATCAATTGTCTTCACTTTCCCCCTCCTCTTCCTCTTCCTCATCCAATTTCTTATTTCTTTCTCTTCATATGTGGCCATCAAAACTGGGCTATTATCGTCCCTCCCTCCCTCCCTCCCTCCCTCCCTCCCTCCCTTCCTTCCTTCCTTCCTGCCTTCCTGCCTTCCTGCCTTCCTGCCTTCCTTCCTCTCCTTCTCTATCCCTCCCTCCCTCTGTTTCTGCTTCCTTCCTTCCTTCCTTCCTTCCTTCCTTCCTTCCTTCCTTCCTTCCTTCCTTCCTTCTGCCCATGCTGTTTCCAAAGACCAATCCAACCCTTCAAATCTCAAATTGTGGGACGAGCCCTGGCTCAGTGGCAGAGCATCTGCTCTGCATGCAGAAAGCCCCAGGTTCAATCCTCAGCATCTCCAGTAGGCCTGGGTATCTCCTCTGCCCAGAAACAAAAGCGATTTGTTGGTCAAAAGGTTCATCAACCTAAAGCAGTAAAATGAATAACCGATGGGGTAATGGTGGATTCGTGGAAGCTCAGGTCATCTCAATTGCAGATAAAAGTGAAACTGAAAGTGTTAACCATGGGCTGCCTCTGAAGCAGACACACTGAAATCGACAGAGAGGATTAATTTTGGCCCATTGATTTCAATCAATCGGCCAAAACTAGATGACGCCTTGTGTGTCTCCTTCCAGCAACTCCTGCAGCCAAGCTGGTGCCAAATGTCTTGCTCTGCTTTCCTTTGGACCAAATCCGTGAGGCCGACAGAGGGAGCGTTGTCATCGGGGCAGCCCAGGACCTCCATACACACTGCCCAGGCTTGCACCCTGGGGAGGTCACTTTAGTGCTGCTAGTGCAGCGGTTTGGCCTCACCCCTGGAGGTGCACTCCATTGTCTCTTGAGGCAGATGGGTGCCTAGAACAACAACTTCTGAGTAGAACTTAGGCTACAGCCCTCTGTCTGCTATAGGACCAGATCACGTTTCAAACCATCCTCCAGTTGATTTGCAACAACCGGATGGCCCAGTTCAGTCTTTCAGCCTAACCTACCTCACAGGGCTGTTGTGAGGATAAAATGAGGAGAATTGTGTGCACCAACTTGAGCACCTTGGAGGAAAGCTGGGGTATAAATGTAATAATCATAATAATACAGAAGGTCACAGATTCAATCCCTGCAATCTCCTGGTAGTGCAGGGAATCTTCTCTATCTGAAACCCCAGAGTACTGCTGCTCAGTCAGTATAGCTGGCGGCTCATAGAATCATAGAACTGTAGAGTTGGAAGGGACCCCACAGGCCATCTAGTCCAGCCCTCTGCAACGCAGGAATCTCAACTAAGGGAAAGGGATCCCTGACCGTTAGGTCCACTCGTGGCCGACTCTGGGGTTGCGGCGCTCATCTCGCTTTATTGGCCGAGCGAGCCAGTGTACAGCTTCCGGGTCATGTGGCTAGCATGACTAAGCCGCTTCTGGTGAACCAGAGTAGCACATGGAAACACAGTTTACCTTCCCGCCGGAGTGGTACCTATTTATCTACTTGCACTTTGACATGCTTTCGAACTGCTAGGTTGGCAGGAGCAGGGACCAAGCAACGGGAGCTCACCCCATCGCGGGGATTCGAACCGCCGATCTTGTGATCAGCAAGTCCTAGGCTCTGTGGTTTAACCCACAGCGCCACCTGTGTCCCAATCTCAACTAAAGCATCCGTTATATGCATACTGCTACCCTATGACTCAGATTTTCAGGAGCTTCAGTGTGACCAGTCTTCCCTATTCCGTAGAATTAGGAGACTGTTGGAGAGGCACCTTTCAGGGGAGGCAGAGCTTGCTACTGGAATACAACTTACCCAGGGATTGGTCCGAGTGTGTGATTGTTGCTGAAACTTGCCCTCTGTTAGTATTCAGCCTGAACCTTGCGAAAGGTTGCCTCGCCAGAGAGCAGAAGGGAGGGGGGGGGAGAGATCTTTGCCTTTCATTCCATAGATTTATTCTGCATTCTCACTCCCGCATCGTGAACCCAAGGCATCCTCAACAGACTGACTCAGTAGAGAGCAGCTTCCAGGGTAAACTCATGATCCACAGATTGTGGTGCTAGTGCTTTTTGCTCTAGTGGTTTCCCTTCGGTCAAGGCACCATCCTGAGCTTCCTGGTTTATTTATTTTTTCCGTTTGTTGTGTTTTAGTGGGGTTTTAGGATGGTGCTCATACAAAGTGCTTTTTTTCCTAAATAAAAATGTTTAGGGGTACTCACTTTTTCCTACTCATATTGAAATGCTGCCCCTCATTGAGGCCAAACTTAGATTCAGGAAATATTTAGGGGTCTGCGTCCCTCTCCCCCAGAAATAAAACACTTCTTGTTCCTTTGCCTCTTGGCTCTGATTCTCTGTGGCACAGCTCCTGGCTCCCCTGTGCCTGAAGGCTCATGCCTGATGGACAAAAAACAAGCAAACAAGCAGAATCTATCCCAGCTGCTGGAGTAAACCTGCCCCCCCCCAAAGGTACTCCAAATCACTGGGAAGAACTGCAAGGGGAACAACCTCCTGCACACGCCCCCCCCCCCCCAATCTCTAGGTTAAGGAAGAGGAACAGAAACGGCACCCTCTGGTGGCGAGAGAGAATACTGCTAGACGTTCCTAGGAAGTGGCGGCTCCATATTCTCCAGTTAATGTCCCATTGCTTAGCCAACTCTAAATTATCACCTCTTCCTGTTGCCACAGGGAACTCCAATAAGAAGGCAGCGGACACAACCATTCCACCTCATATATGCCGCTTACTTTTTCTTTTTTCTTTTTTGTAAAAAAAGAGGACTTAATAGCTCTGGCATTGTTTGACATTTGGGTTTTACTCACTGTAGAAAGCAGCACTAATTACTTCTGCGTCTCACTGCAGCGGCAGCAAGCTCAAGGCTTTTTATGGAGTGCCAGAGACAGCTGTGGCAAAGTCCTACCTGCCGCCTGGCGTGGAACTGGCGAGATCCACATGCACCCCGATCCTACATCTCTTGTGCTATCAATACTTCAATCAGCCCAGAGGTAGTGTGGTGTAGCGGTTAGTGTGTCGGACTATGACCTGGGAGACCAGAGTTCAAATCCCCACTGGGTGACCTTGCCCCAGTCACCTCCTCTCAGCCCAGCCAACCTCACAGGGTTGTTATGAGGACGAACAGCTCTGGCAGTAAGTCAGAGGGGAGCGGTCTCCTGCAGGAGGCTGTGGGCTCTCCTTCCTTGGAGGTTTTTAAGCAGAGGTTGGAGGGGCCACCTGTCATGGATGCTTTAGCTGAGATCCCTGCATTGCAGGGGGTTGGACTAGATGACCTTTGGGGATCCCCTTCCAACTCTACAATTCTATGATTCTATGAAATGGGGCAGAGAACCATGTACACCACCTTGAGTTCCCTGGGCAAGTAGGCGGCACATAGATGTGATAAATGTTGTTGTTTAGTCGTTTAGTTGTGTCCGACTCTTTGTGACCCCATGGACCAGAGCACGCCAGGCACTCCTGTCTTCCACTGCCTCCCGCAGTTTGGTTAAACTCATGCTGGTAGCTTCGAGAACACTGTCCAACCATCTCATCCTCTGCCATCCCCTTCTCCTTGTGCCCTCCATCTTTCCCAACATCAGGGTCTTTTCCAGGGACTCTTCTCTTCTCATGAGGTGGCCAAAGTATTGGAGCCTCAGCTTCAGGATCTGTCCTTCCAGTGAGCACTCAGGGCTGATTTCCTTAAGAATGGAGAGGTTTGATCTTCTTGCAGTCCATAGGACTCTGAAGAGTCTCCTCCAGCACCATAATTCAAAAGCATCAATTCTTCGGCGATCAGCCTTCTTTATGGTCCACCTCTCACTTCCATACATCACTACTGGGAAAACCATAGCTTTAACTATATGGACCTTTGTTGGCAAGGTGATGTCTCTGCTTTTTAAGGTGCTGTCTAGGTTTGTCATTGCTTTTCTCCCAAGAAGCAGGCGTCTTTTAATTTCGTGGCTGCTGTCATCATCTGCAGTGATCATGGAACCCAAGAAAGTAAAATCTCTCACTGCCTCCATTTCTTCCCCTTCTATTTGCCAGGAGGTGATGGGACCAGTGGCCATGATCTTTGTTTTTTTGATGTTGAGCTTCAATAAAAACACATCTCAAGTAGGGGGCTGGGGAGGAATAAAAGATTGAAATATTTAGGGCAGGGATGGGGAGCCTGAGAGCTGGGGAGCAATGTGGCACTTCAGATCTCTTTGGCCCTTGGGAATCCCCTCAGATCACACTCTTCAACATCCCTTCTTTCACCTGGGTGGAATGTGCCATTGAACTCTGATGGAGGGTAGAGGGGGCCCTGCTGAACCAAGGGTCATGGTTTTGAGCCCCGCTTTGGGGAAATATTTCTGTATTGCAGGGGGTTGGATTAGATGACTCTCACAGCCCCTTCCAACTCTTGAATTCTATGATTCTATGACCTGGCAGCTGGATCAAGCCAATAGCCCATCTAGTCCAAGACCCTGTTCTCCCTTTTTGCATGCCACAACTGCAGCTATAATTTTGTTGGCCAAAAATTGGAAATCACAAGAAGTACCAACAGTGGAGGAATGGCAGATGAAGATGATGGACTTTAGGGAGCTAGCCAACCTGACCACAGAAGAATCTGCAACCAGAAGGAGGAGTACCAGGAGGAATGGATAAAATTTAAAGGCTACTTAGCTAAATATGCTAAGATAATTTAAATAGAAACACTTGCAAGTACCAGATTGGCTTAGGATTTAAATATGTGAAGTTATAGAATAATATATCTAAAGTTAAAATGAAAAGAAAGAAAGATGTTAATTGAGTAAGTAAATTTTATGAGAAATTAGTTTTGGAAAACTGTTACAATGATATACATAGAAACTCAGCCAGGGGGATTTGAGGAAGTCACCTAACAATGTTAACAAAAGTGGAATTATTATAGTTAGGATTTATGTTTGTTTGTTTGTTGATGTTTGTTATAAATTTGGAAAATCAATAATTTTTTTGAAAAAGAAAAAGATCCTGTTCTCCCAGCAGCCAACCAGATGCTGCAATGGGAAGCCCCACAAGTAGGACCCAAGTGCAAGAGCTTCTCTCCCCTCCTGAGGTTTCCAGATTCAGAAGTATTGGTGATTCTGGCAGTAGCCACTGACTTGTAGCCACTGATCAAAGGCAACAGGGTGAGTCAGTGGTCCCCCAACAAGGAAGCCTCACCAGCATCAGCGGCCTGCTCAGGAGGACAGCTGAATGGACTTGATGGGCCACTGGCCTGATCCACCAGACTCCTCTTATGTTCTCATGTTTAATTACAACTCCCGTCAGCTTTGGCCCCTGGCCATGCATGCTAGGGCTGATGGGGTTTGTAGTTCCGCAACATCTGGAAAGCCAGAAGTTCCCCCACTTTTGTCCTACAACAACAACAACAATTTGTTACTTATACCCCACCCATCTGGCCGGGCCTCCCCAGCCACTCTGGGCGGCTTCCAACAAAATATTAAAATACAGTAATGCATCAAACATTAAAAACTTCCCTAAACAGGGCTGCCTTCAGATGTTTTCTGAAAGTCTGGTAATTGTTGTTCTCTTTGACATCTGGTGGGAGGGCGTTCCACAGAGCGGGTGCCACTACAGAGAAGGCCCTCTGCCTGGTTCCCTGTAACTTGGCTTACGCAGTGAGGGAACTGCCAGAAGGCCCTTGGAGCTGGACCTCAGTGTCCGGGCAGAATGATGAGGGTGGAGACGCTCCTTTAGATATACCGGACCAAGGCCGTTTAGGGCTTTAAAGGTGAGCACCAACACTTTGAATTGTTTGGGACCTATGCCAATTGCATTCTTGATGCATTCTGCGGGCTGCAGAAGGACTCCCGACCTCCTCACTCCTTGTAAGATGCCTCCCTCCTCCGGCTCCTCCTTTCCCCAGCCAGGAAGCCGACAATGAAAATTCACACCTCCGGAGGAAATTATCTCCTCCTTGCTTAATTCTCAGGGCCGCAAGAGCTGCCTGGACAAGCCTGTGCAAGAGAGAGCGGTGGCAAACCATCCCCCGCTTCTTCTTCTTCTTCTTCTTCTTCTTTCTTTTTTTTTTTTAAAAAAAAGGAGGGGAGGGAGCGAATCTTTCAAGGAGAAAATCCCCCACTGGCTCCACAAGGCAGAGGTGGGAATGAGATGCAGCTGTCTCTGGTGGGGCCCAGTGAGAGCTGCCGATTTCACGCTTCTGGATGCAGTAACTGGATTCGAAAGACGGCCAAGCGGATGCTCAAACGCCTCTCCTCTCCCAGCCCCTCGGCGGCTCAAAGAGTGCTATCAAATGGGGAGCAGCCTCTCCTCCCCACACCGCAAGGAGTGAAGGGCACCCATTGCAGCTGGACCACAGCCAAGAAGCCACAGCCAGCTTCCAGCAGAGATGAGCTAAGCTGTCCGTTTTTGTTCGTATCAATTATTATTATTATTATTATTATTATTATTATTATTATTATTATTATTATTATTATATCCCAAGGTGGTGCACACAATTCTTCTACTCATTTTATCCTCACCACAACCCTGTGAGGTAGGCTAGGCTGAGAGAAGGTGACTGGCCCAAGGACGCCCACTGAGCTTCATGCCCAAGTAGGGCTTGAACCCTGGTCTCCCAAGTCCTAGTCCAGCACTCTAACTCAGGCTTCCTCAACCTCAGCCCTCCAGATGTTTTTGGCCTACAACTCCTATGATCGCTAGCTAGCAGGACCAGTGGTCAGGGATGATGGGAACTGTAGTCTCAAAACATCTGGAGGGCTGAGGTTGAGGTAGCCTGCTCTAACCACTACACCACACGGGCTCCTGTTAATGCAGGTGGTGGTGGTGGGGAATGTTTTGCCCTTCGGACGTTGTGGAACCTTTGGCCCGCCATGCTTGCTAAGGGGTTTCTGGGAGTTGTAGTTCCACAACATTCAGAGCCAACGATTCTCTACACCTGCATCAGCGCCAGACATTTACAGCTCTCTTATCCCATAGTCACAGATTCCCACAGAGAATCCTGGGAGATGTAGTTTGTGAGGGATTCTTGAGATCTGTTAGGAGACCCATATTCCCCTAACAGAGGCACCATTTCCAGAGTTCCCTGGCAAGAGGGACGGACTGTCAAATCACTCTAATATTGTGTGTGTGCTTTCCACACATTTCTGTGAAATGCAGAAACAGGATACTGAACTGAGTGAGCCACTGGCTTCATCCAGGAAGGCTTGTCTTGCCTATCTTTGGGTGAATTTCTCCAGCTGGGCCCGTCTCCCATTTTGGACTCTTCTGCAGGGAGACTTTCCGTGATGGAAGGTTGCAGCATTTGGGACTTTTGAGTTCAGAGGAAAAGCAAGGGAGAGGTGACCTGGTTAGACAGCAATAAAATTATGCATACTATGGAAAAAGTGGATGGAGAACAGTTTCCTTTCTTTCTCTCCTAATGCTAGAACTCATAGATAACCCATGAAGATGAATGTTGGAAGAACGTTGGAGCAATTTCTTCACGCAGCACATAGCTAAACTGTGGAACTCCCTCCCACAGGATACAGTGATGGTCACCGGTAGATGGCTTTAAGAGAGGACTGGACAGATGCATGGAGGAGAAGGCTGTTGATGGCTACTATCCCAGATGGCTATGCTCTACCTCCACAGCTGGAAATAGTAAAGTGCTTCTGAACACCACTTGCTGGAAACCACAGGAGGGGAGAGGGCTCTTGAGTTCAGGTCCTGCTTGTGGGTTACCCAAAGGCATCTGGTTGGACCCCGCGAGAGAACAGGATGTTGGACTAGATGGGCCATTGGCCTGATCCAGCAGGTTCTTCTTAATGTTTTGATCTATTCTGGTGCCCCACACAACTCTGGTGCTTCAAACCCTACCAGGATTCCTATTTTTGCTCTTACATCCCTGGCTGCAAATGCTGGGAAACTGGTGGGAGAGTAAAATAATTGAATAGTGAACACTAGTTGGGAGTAAGACAGAGAAACCAGGCAGTGGGAACAAAGGATAGGTTGTTTTATATTAGGACATGTTCCTTAGAAATAAGTTATGTACACCTTTTCTCTCTTTCAAAACTATACAAGTTATTAAGGAAGGACAAAAACTGAACTGCTGATAATCTTTTTCTTCCTTTTGCTGGTTCATCAAGCCGAGTTGTTGCTTTTCCTAGCCAGGAAACGGCAGGCGAATGAAAGTGATGAGTGCCATCGCTTCGAAGCTGCTTGTTCAAAGGACTCTCCTCTTCGGGGTTCACGGGACAGATCCACTTGGCTTCGAGGAGGGGCCAGGACCCCCTTGTTGTTCTCTCGGCCGTGACTCAGTTCTGAACTGGGGCTGGCGGGGGAGAGAAAAGATACAGAGTGTTACGTAGGTGGCTTGATCCTTGGAAGGGAGCATTCTGCCCAGCAGAACTTGAGCACCAGGGAAGGACCTGAGGAAGATCACATAATTAGGACATGCCAACTCAATACTGCAGAGGAGGCTGGTTCATGTTGGCAAATGGGGGCGCTGCCCCTCCAATTTCACGCTGCCCCCAGGCAGCCCCACCTTGCCTGCCTTCTTATTTACAGCTATTCCAAGGGCTGGCACTGCTTGCCTCCTGCTCTTCCGTCTTAGGCCTCATTCACACCAAATGTTTAAAGCAGTGCGATACCACTTTGAACAGCCATGGCTCCCTCCATAGAATCTTGGGAGCTATCCAGGGTGCTGAAAGTTGCTAGGGGACCTCCACACTACCATTCCCCTTCCAGAGCTACGCTTTCCAGAATTCTCTGGGAACAGGGAATGAAGGTGAAGCCAGACTGTTAAGGGGTCACATAACAAGCACCCTTAAGCCTCTATCCCTCTTCCCAGGGAACTCTGGGAACTGTGGCTCTGGGAGAGGAATAGGGGTCTTCCAACAACTCAGCATCCTTGACAACCCCCAGTTTCCCCAATGGTATGGCAAGAATGTGGCTTTAGTGCTGCCCCTTGTAAGGAGGAGGAGGGAGACGAAGCTGGAATTTGTTGGCTCCGCCCTTCAATGGCTCAGGCTCCGCCTACAGTGTGGGCTCCCCACGTTCTGCCCCACTGGACTCGATGGGCACCTGTCGCCTCTGAAGCACACTGCAGCCGATAAGGTTCGGACAGACAGAGAAAGCAGTTCTGCAGATGCAGATCTAGGTGCTTGCAAACTATAAATGCGAAATAATTGGTTTGAGGGCCATTGGCTCTGCAATGGCATCCGGCAGAGCCCACCACCCCACAACTCTCCCCCCCTCCCCACCCAGCAAGAATTGAAGAGCTTGGGGAGGGAAGAAAGTAAAGAAGGAAAGAGGGGAATGCAATCCCATCTGGGCAATGCATCACGCTGAAAACGGCGCCCCGCATTAAAAATTCACCAGCCAGTGAATTTTCAAGGGATTTGTAGTAATTAGATGACAAAATGCTGGCAAATCTCAAGCTTGCCGAAGATGTTACTGAGGGGTCAAAGACTCGACACTTTTGGCTGGGTAATTTGTAAGTGTCAATCACGCTCAGCCATCAGAGGGAGAGGCAAAGCTCTGGCGGCTGAATTCCAACTAAGTCCAAGGCTCCCAGCCCTTTAGTCACCCTCTCCCCTCCACTCTGCCTCCTCCCCGAATAATCTCAGAGGCCTGCATGCAAATGCAGAGGCTTCTCCTTCCCCTCTCAGACTTAATTCATTTATTTATACCCAGCGCCTCCAGAAGGAGAGAGTGCAAATTCCCTGTCTACATGTACCAACGATGCGCGCATGCATATTCTGCAGGGATTCGCTCCCGCAAAAGGCTCACCAACTTGGGAGAGGATTAGCACAGGTTCATGGGGGGGTAGGGCTACCAATGGCTGCCGGCCATGATGGCTGTCTTTTACCCCCGCTGTCACGAGGCAGTTTGGTTCCGAATGCAATAAATAAAGCAGGGATTGGAAATCTCTGACCCTCCAGACGTTGTTGGCCTCCCAACTCCCATCAGCTCCAGCCAGCGTGACCAATGGCCAGAGATGGTGGGAGCTGTGATCCAACAGCGTCACTGGTTCCACAACCCAGTCTTACATTCTTAGGCATCCAGACTAGACTACTGCAATGTGCTCTGTGTGGGGCTGCCTTTGAAGACTGTTTTTGAAACTGCCAATGGCCATGGATGATGGAAGATATGTTCTGCAACATATCTGGGAATAGAGGTTCTCTACCAGCCAGCTAAATCTTTGAGCTTTTCTTCTTTTTTAAAAAAAAGTACGGCCAAAATAAATTGAGGGTAGCTTGCATGGTACTCTGAAGGTTGTCCATGAGGAGTGCATTCCCAGTTAATGCCAAGTTTCCCACTTAATGCCGAGGTGTGGCACCTATGCTTGATTCTTCTTCTGGTCTGGGCCTCTTCCCACTGTCTGAGATTGCTGGGTATGCTGGCTGGAGTTGATGAGAGTTGGGATCCACCAACACCAAGAGAGCCACCAGTTCCTTATCCTTGCCTTAAGTCAGGGGGATAGGTAACACTGGGGTCTTCCCAGTAGTGATGTATGGAAGTGAGAGCTGGACCATAAAGAAGGCTGATCGCCAAAGAATTGATGCTTTTGAATTATGGTGCTGGAGGAGACTCTTGAGAGTCCCATGGACTGCAAGAAGATCAAACCTATCCATTCTTAAGGAAATCAGCCCTGAGTGCTCACTGGAAGGTCAGATTCTGAAGCTGAGGCTCCAATACTTTGGCCACCTCATTAGAAGACTCCCTGGAAAAGACCCTGATGTTGGGTAAGATTGAGGGCACAAGGAGAAGGGAACAACAGAGGACGAGATGGTTGAACAGTGTTCTTGAAGCTACTAATATGAGCTTGACCAAACTGTGGGAGGCAGTGGGAGACAGGAGTGCCTGGCGTGCTCTGGTCCATGGGGTTACGAAGAGTTGGACACAACTAAATGACTAAACAACAACCTTATACTGAGTCAGGCCACTGGCCTATCCAGGTCAGTATTACCTGCACCTCAGAAGGTGGCAGGCTCTTCTTCATCAGAGGCTTTTAAACCGAGGTTGGATGGCCATCGGTTGGGGATTTTTCAGTTGCAATTCCTGCTACTGCAGGGGGTTGGACAAGATGAGCCTTGGAGATACCTTCCACCTCTACAGTTCTGTGATTCTGTGAGAGCGGACGTTGCTGTGACTCAGCTGAGCAGGCAGCGGAGAGAGCCAGGAAGAAGTTAACCAGGGCCCCAGGCGCCAAATGGGAAGCCCCCGCCAAGGCTGCTAAGCTGTCAGCCTGCCAGCCTTGCTCTCTCCTCCGTCTGCTAACAGAGATGCCTATTATTTTGCTGGCACCCTGGCCCTGGTTTGCATATTTCACTGATTCAGGTCACATCGCCGTACACACACATGCCACAGCCAACGTCTGTTGATATTCTCGGTCTCTCGCCCAGCTCCAGTTTGAGGTGAAAGCCTTCCTTATTAGCCAATTTGGATACCCATTTACTGTGAATTGCTCAGCCTGATTATTATTCATGAATGGATAAATCTGAAATCTCAGCTCCCTGCTACGCCATTTCTCCCTCTCCCGAATGAATACTCTTGGAGGGGGAAAACAGGGAGGCAGAAGTGCCGCTCGTTCTCCGGGGCGCAAGGGAGGAGGATGGCTTCTTCCCCGCAGCCCCAAATGGGGGGGGGCATTAAACCATATGGGATCCGATGCCCCCCCCCCACTGAGAAACACATGGATTTTTAACCCCCACCCCCAAATGTAAAGGGAAGCGGCATGGCAAAATGCATGTTTGCTCCTAACTTGGCAGCAAGGGCAAAGGAGCTTCCTGGATATATAACCCGAGGTTTGGAAATGAAGGTACTGTCTCTGTGCACCTGGTGCCTCCCTGCAGGAAGCACAGGCAGCTGGCCTGTAATCCAATTAACACAGCCCCTTGTTTAAACTTCCCGCTTCTCCCCCCCCCCCTTATTTTTTTTGAAAGGACAACCTAAGACATGGCCATCCTCAAAAGGACCACCTGAGGCGCCTCGGAGCTCCCATCGCAGAGATTGTGTGTGATCCATGCTGTGCCTGCCCTCTGATTTTTCGAGTCAAGGCGTTGGTGTTAACTTTCCAAATACCAGGAAGGGGATCCTCAGGCCTTTTACAGTCATATCTTGAATCCTGAACACTTTGCAAGTTGAACGTTTTGGCTCCTGAATGCCGCAAACCCGGAAGTGAGTGTTCCGGTTTGCGAATGTTCTTTGGAACCCCGATGTTCGATGCGGGTTCCATGGCTTCCAATTGGCTGCAGGAGCTTCTTGCAGCCAATCAGAAGCCACGCTTTTGTTTCTGAACGTTTTGGAAGTTGAATGGACTTCCGGAATGGATTCCATTCGACTTCCAAGGTATGACTGTTGTTTTTGTTGCTGCTGCTGCTGCTGCTGTTATGCCTGAACAGGACTCAAGGCACTAACAGGTAAAATAGGGACAGCTAAAACGGGGGGGGGGGGGGAGCAAACATTTTAAAAAACCTAAACATTAATAAAGTCAGAACTCTCTCTTGCTCTCTCTCTGATCTATTAAAACATAGATAATTACAATAAAAACAACACAGCACCGACCCTTTCCTTAGAAGATCAAGTCCCCCAAAGCCTGCTGCAATAAAAAAAGTCCTCACCTGGCAGCAGAAGGACAAGGAGGGAGCCAGTCTGACTTCCCTAGAGAGGGAGTTCCACAGTCTGGGAGCAGTCACCCTGAAGGCCCTGTCCTGCAGACACCTTGAGCCTGCCTGTGATGGTGGCAGGATACAGCCATCCAGGCCTCTCTAACTGGCTACTGGAACTCTCCCCAGTACATACCCCACCTCCCCACACCACATACATTTTCCCAGCCTTGCTTTCTATCCCCTGTTAGTAAGAAGGTAAGAAGAGCCTGCTGGATGAGGCCAATGGCTCAACAAGTCCAGCATCCTGCTCTCTCTGTGGGCCCAGAAAATGCCCACAAGCAGGACCCAAGCCCAAGAGCATTCTCCCCTTCCTGTGGTTTCCAGCAACAGGTGTTCATAAACCTCTGGCCACGAAGGCCGAGCACAGCCTTGTTCTCTATGAGCTTGTCCTATCCTCTTTAAAACCATCCAAGTGGGTACTCCTGTGGGAGTGAGTTCCGCAGATTAACTCTGCATGAAGCAGTCCTTCCTTTTCTCTGTCCTGAACCTTCCAACACTCAGCTTAATCAGATGTCCACGAGTTCTACTGTTATGAGAGAGGGAGAGAAAAACTTTTTCTCTGCCATTTTTTCCAACCTTGCTGGGTTGTGTCCTGGCTTATCTGGACGGAGAATGGAGAGAGAGAGAGGAATGTCTACAGAAGCCAGTCAACTGCGCAAAGGGGGCAGCATGCGCATTATTTGCTTTGCGCACTTTTGCCTATGGCTATGCCCACCAATGCAGGCGCCTTGCCACCTACCGTATTTTTCGCTCTATAAGACGCACCAGACCACAAGACGCACCTCATTTTTGGAGGAGGAAAACAAGAAAAAAAATATTCTGAATCTCAGAAGCCAGAACTGCGCAGTGAAAGCAGCAATCCCTCTTGCTGTTCTGGCTTCTGGGATAGCTGCGCAGCCTGCATTCGCTCCATAAGACGCACACATATTTCCCCTTACTTTTTAGGAGGGAAAAAGTGAGTCTTATAGAGCAAAAAATACGGTACTTGAGCTACTGACCTTCCCCACTGATCCCCAAAAGATCAGTCAGGCGTAAGACAAGCCCTGCAGGATCAGGCCCAAGGCTCATCTGGTTCCAGCATCCTCTTCTCACTGTGCCCAACCAGATGCCCTTGGGGAAACCCTTGAGCAGGATCCGGGAGCAACAGCGCTCTCCCCACTTGCGACCTCCAGCAACTGCTGCTCAGAGGCATGCAGGCTCTCTCGCTGGATGCAGAACATAGCGGATGGGGCTAGTAGTCATCATAGATAGCCTCCTCCTCTATGAATTTGTCTAATCCTGTTTCAAAGCCACTCAAGTTGATGGCCATCACTGTCTCCCCTGGAGTTTCATTGTCCACAAGTCCTTGTGTTATGCAAGAGGGAGGAAAGCCTTTTTTGCCCTATCCCGCTTTCTCTGCACCAGGCACCATGGGATTAAAGACCATCTGAAGATGGTTCAAAACTTCAGCACATTTAGACAGCCCAGTTGCTCACTGGACATGCTTGGACTGCAATGATATTGCCCCTAATCAACAACTGCCATCATCCAATAATCACAAGTCCTTCCCTGGCTGACGAACAAAAAAAGTTAACTCCTCGACCTCCACCACATCTTTCCCACCTCTGGAACCCAGACATCGGAAGGCGTCCCTGCGGAGGAAAGTTTTTAATGTCTGGTGTTTCATGGTTTCATGGCGCTTTTATGTTTTGCTGGAAGCTGCCCAGAGTGGCTGGGGCAAGCCAGTCAGATGGGCAGTGTATAAATAATGAAATAATAATAATAATAATAATAATAATAATCCATCTTCCATTATGTTTTACCTTCCTGCTCGTCTCACTGAAAACAGGAGGGAGGATTTTTAATAATTCCAAAGGTCCGTTAATGACAGGCAGATATAAGTCTAAAAAACTCCTTTATTCTGGATTGCCTCAAGCAGGTGTGGGGAACCTTTAGCTCTCCAGATATCTCTTCCGAACGTAGCAATAACCCTTCTCTTTCGAGTAATTAATAACAACAACAACAATCACTGAAACAAACAAGCCAACTGGAGTGAAAAATGTGAAGGGGCAAGATTCAGCCTTCCAGATATATAAAAGTGAATTACTACTACTACTACTACTACTACTACTACTACTACATTAATAACAACAACCTGCACTGCCTCAGTGTTATCTTCAATACAAGAAGAAAAACAGCCAACCAGCCAGTGCTCTACTACTTAAAAACTCTTAATTAAGATTGAAGTTTCACCCACTCTGGTGTAATTAATGAATTAACTTGCAATTCCCTCCCTCACCACTAAATTCAGTGTGATTAGAATATTTCAGAGGAGGAAGAGCAGGAGCAGAATTTATTTATTTATTTAACCCCCCCCCCCAAACTCATCACGGAGGCCAGAGTCTCCTTTTGACGGAGAAACTGTCAACAAGTGGTCCTTGCAGCTGTGTGTGCAATTGTCCATCAGAAGAGATTCCTTTTATACTCGTAACATTATTAGGACAAAACAAAACACTTTTTTAAAAAAGCCCCAAACAAATCCCTGGTGAAAGGAGATAAGCATCATTATTGAGGGGTGTGTGTGTGTGGTTTGAGATATTAAAAGTCTTCATCAAGGCTGGAAAAGGGGGTGTGTGGAAACAAAAACAAACCCAATCGCGTGCTGCGGGTGGGGAGGGGGAAATCAAACGGTTAAATTGATTTTCATAAAAATGCAAACTTCAGAAAGCACTCTCTGTTCTCTTCAACCCCTCCCTCCTCGCCCCCCCCCCATCCCAACCTCTGGTGCCTTTGAACATCTGACTGGCAAGCATTTCATATTTCAATCTCAGCAGAACAAATTGAATTAGATGTTGAGACCAAGCTCGCCTCTGTACGCGAAAGCCTACCTGCTCTGCCTGCACTAATCCTTTGCCTTGGTACTGCAGGGGAGTGCAGGGGAGGCAGCTGGGGGGGGGGAGGAATCCACCCTGCTATGGAAGACGGTATGGGGAGGGGAGATACATGCTGCCTGTGGCTGAACACTTTTGCTGCATGCTTGTTAGGGGTGTCCGTCTCGCTCGTTATTATCTGTGAGCAGCTGGGAGTGCTGGAGTGGGAGGCTGGGAGGCCAACAGTAGGTGGCGCCAGAGCCAATGACAGGCAGAGCCAACTCAACCCTACATGGGTTGACTGCATTTGTATCTCCAAGGTAGTGCACATGGTTCTCTCCCCCCTCCTCATTTAAACCCCACAACAAGCCTGTGGGGTTGGTTAGGCTGAGAGGCAGGCAGGGACTGGCCCCCTCCCCAAGGTCCCCTAAGAAGAAGAAGAAGAAGAAGAAGAAGAAGAAGAAGAAGAAGAAGAAGAAGAAGAAGAAGAGGAGGAGTTTGGATTTGATATCCTGTTTTATCACTACCCGAAGGAGTCTCAAAGCGGCTAACATTCTCCTTTCCCTTCCTCCCCCACAACAAACACTCTGTGAGGTGAGTGAGGCTGAGAGACTTCAGAGAAGTGTGACTAGCCCAAGGTCACCCAGCAGCTGCATGTGGAGGAGTGGAGACATGAACCCAGTTCCCCAGATTACAAGTCTACCGCTCTTAACCACTACACCACACTGGCTCTCCAGTGTGAGCTTCGTGGCCAAGAGGGGATTTGAACTGCTCTCCGAGGCACTAATAGACCACTCACCACGATCCGCAATATATTGCCAGGTCAAAAATTATGAAACCAGTATCACAATATGGACTTGAAACTTTTTTTGAACTATCTATTGATAACATCGCCCAGCCCTAAGGGGTGCATTCATTTCAGTACACGATTCTCAGTGAAGAATTGCCACCAACACCAGCTGAAGATTGACTTACGTTACATAGTGTGTTGACCAGAGTTGGCCACCGTGGCCCCCCCCAGATGACTCCAACTCCTATCATCCTTGACCATTAGGGCTCATGGGAGCTAGAGTCCAATGACACTTGGAAGGCACCATGTTGGCTGCTCCTGGTGTAAACCCAGAGGGAGGGAGGTCAACAGTAGGTGGCGCCAGAGCCAATGACAGGCACAGAGAATGAAATTCTAGTTTTGTCCCCATCCACCTGCTCCTCCTCCTCCCTGCTGAATTATACACCTCCTGGACTGCTTGCAAGTAAGAAGGCAGGCAGGTGGGGGCTGTCTGAGAGCAGACTACTAGCCATGATGGGTACATTCTGCGTCCAATGCCAGTTGCTGGAGGGAAGGAATTGTTCTCATGCTCAGGTCCTGTTTGCAGGTTTCCCAGGAGCATCTGGGCTAGATGGACCAGATCCAGCAGGGCTCTCCTTGAGATGTTCTTGAGACAGAGCTTGGTGGAACAGTGGTCCAGGAGCCCAAATGGACCAATCATCTCCACCGCTTACAAGGGCCAGAGGCTTGTGACTCAACTTCCTCTGGTGTTTTCTCTTGAAATTTAGCGTGGTGCAAAATTAGCAGTGCCTACTGATGTACAGAAATGGCTGTCAGCGTATGTGGGTGGTTGTTGTTGTTCTAAAACAGGGATGTCCAACCGGTCGACCATGATCAACAGCTCAATCCCCTGGTGATAGCAGTTGATCGTGGTCTCATTTTCCTCCACCGGGGAAAAAAGAGCACGATTGCATTCGTGCATGATTGCAAAAACGGAAGACGGAGTCAACAACTTTGGGTCATTCCCTCCCCCCCCCCAATGGGTTGATCACTGCTAGTTTTTCCCCCCAGGAGTAGATCACAGTCTCTTGGGAACTGGACGTCCCTGTTCTAAAACAAGGAAAAACATTTTGTCCCCAGAAGTGGAAATAATTATCCCAGCTATTTGGGGGAGGAAAAGATCTTTTACATACACTTGGCAAACAAAGCAGGCTTCGCTGAGAAGCGAGCAAACTCTGCCCTTAAGAAACAAGAAGGTTAAGGATCGTAATGCATGTTGGTGCAGAAACGGCTTTAGACCCGGTCTTTAGGGGAATGTTTAGGGGACGCGGGTGGCGCTGTGGGTTAAACCACAGAGCCTAGGGCTTGCTGACCAGAGGGTCGGTGGTTCGAATACTGTGACGGGGTGAGCTCCCGTTGTTCGGTCCCAGCTCCTGCCAACCTAGCAGTTCGAAAGCGCGTCAAGTGCAAGTAGATAAATAGGTACCACTCCAGTGGGAAGGTAAACGGCGTTTTCGTGCGCTGCTCTGGTTCGCCAGAAGTGGCTTAGTCATGCTGGCCACATGACCCGGAAGCTGTACGCCGGCTCCCACGGCCAATAAAGCGAGATGAGTGCCGCAACCCCAGAGTCGGTCACAACTGGACCTAATGGTCAGGGGTACCTTTACCTTTAGGGGAATGTTGGATCAGCCTACATCACCCCATCCATAAGTACATAAGCAGAGCTCTGCTGGATCAGGCCAATGGCCCATCTAGTCTGGCATCCTCTTCTCACAGTGGCCAACCAGACGCTTGTTGCAGGACCTGAGCACAAGAGCTCCTCTCCCCTCCTGTGCTTTCCAGCAAGTTGCGTTCAGAAGCATCGCTGCTTCTGACTCCTGCTTTCTATGGCTGCCGTCAGGGCATCTCTCCCTCTGCGATGGTTCAGAGTTTCCCCACCTCTCCCCCTTTGAGCAGCAGAGGTGCCATCACTGATCTGCATGGAAGACAGTCGCAGACAACCTGCAATGGTGTGAGGAGCCCCCCAGCCAGCACCCCAATAACCTGAGAACACGTGCCCTCCCTCCTGCTCCTGGCCTATTTCTGCGTGGCACTCTTGCTGACGGGCCAAGCAGTGGGGTGGCCACAACTCACTCCCCACCCCCCGGCAGATTACTGGGCTTTTTTGTGTGTGTGTGGAGACCCCTCGGCGGCGGGGAAGCCTCTCGAGTGGCGGCTCAGGGCTCCATCTGGCCAACAATTGCCTCTCGAATACACCTGCCTCCTTGGTGGGAGGCATCGGGGGGCTCTCGTGATGAAAGGGAAGCTGCCGGCTAATCCCCGCCAGGTTAAGTCGCAGCCACCTTCCCACTGCGCTTCTGGAATAAGCACAGGGCCTCTGGAAGAGCTCTTAATTTCAGGGTGCCTCTGGATGCCTCTGACTCTGACATCTTCCTCTGGAGAGCACAGCTTGGATTCGAAGAGGGGGGGTGGGAAGAGAGTGGAGGGAGGGCAGCAGCCAATCTTGATGAGGGCCAGCGCTCAATGCCAGCAGCAGCAGCAGCAGCAGCCAGAGGGAAGGCTTGGGGAACGTCCAGGGTGGCCAAAGATCTGAGAGCAAAACACTGCCTTCTGGCCTGTGAGGAGGCTTCAGTGAATGAAGGCAGGCCTTTCACCATGTGCCCAATCAGTGGCCCAGATTATGAGGCTCGCCCACATGGGCGTAGCCAGGGGATGCAGCTGCACCACCTCCAAATCAAGTACAGTGGTACCTTGGGTTACAGACACTTCAGGTTACAGACGCTTCAGGTTACAGACTCCGCTAACCCAGAAATAGTACCTCAGGTTAAGAACTTTGCTTCAGGATGAGAACAGAAATCGCATAGCGGCATCAGCGGGAGGCCCCATTAGCTAAAGTGGTACCTCGGGTTAAGAACAGTTTCAGGTTAAGAACGGACCTCCAGAACAAATTAAGTTCTTAACCTGAGGTACCACTGTTAATCAATAAAAATACTTAACTAACTGACCAATAAAGCCGCAGATAGCTCGGTTCTGCCCCCCCCCCAAAGTCCTGCCCTCCCCTATCATATATCCTGGCTATGCCCATGCTTGCCCACATGTCATGGTTCTGCAGCAGTCCAGGATGAAATGGCAAGATTTGGGACAGGCAAAAGCAGGAATTTCTTCATGCACTGCACAGTTAAACTGTGGAACTCACTCCCACAGGAGGCAGTGACAACCAACACTTTGCAGGGCTCTGCTCTGCCTCCACCGTCGGAGGCAGCCATACTTCTGAATGCCAGATGCTGGAAACCACAGGAGGGGAGGGACTCTTGTGCTCGGATCCTGCTTGCTGGTTTCCCAGAAAAGGCATCTGGTTGGCCACTGTGAGAACAGGATGCTGGACTTGATGGGTTGCTGCTCTGATCCAGCAGAGACTTCTTTTGTTCAATATTTATTGAATTTACACCCTGCCCTTCCGCCCCAAGGAGGCAAACAGGCACACAATTCAAAAGCAACCTGAAACAGCTAAGACGTTATAACTTAAGACATCTAAATATGGTAGAGGAGGACAGCGCTCCCCCAACTTTGCAGTCCCCCTCAGGGTGGGGTGGGGGCATGAGGGAAAACAGCAAGCATGACTTCCAGAATCCAGGCCCTTAGTTTTAGAGAGAAGGAATGGTTTCTTCTGCTTTCTTCAATTGTCGATCAGAGGAGCTTGGCCCACTAGGGGGAAATTGGACAATGCCCCACCACGTTCAGACTGTCCTCAACCAGCCCCCACTTGCCTGCCTTCTTAACTGCAACCAGTCCTGGGGGCAGGCTTATTATTTTTTGAATTTATATACCACCCTATACCTGGAGGTCTCAAGGCGGTTCCGGAGGTCTCAAGGCTGTTAGCTTCATCCTCCTCCTCCTTAATCTCCAAATTCTCCTTTTTTAATTTAGCAGGGAGAAGGATATGCGGACAAAACTAGGACCTGCTTGTTATGGGCTCTGGCTATTGTTGGCTCTAGCCCCACCTACTGGTGGCCTTCCTCCCTTCTGCCCAATCGGAACCATCCGCCATTGCCTGTAAGTCTGGGATGCCCTACTTTAAGCTGAAGCCTTGTTGCTCCAGGTCAAACACATCCTTCCAAACATGCCTGGCTCACGGGACTCTCTCCTCTGCCATCCTTTGTACTTGCCCACATCCACTTTCGCCCCCGGTCCTGTCCCCCTCCCAAAAGGTTGCCCACAGGGGAACACAGCCCTTAGGCTTCAAAAAGACT